>NC_034600.1:4214664-4240196 GCF_900095145.1 Mus pahari | reverse complement strand
GAGAGAGAGAGAGAGAGAGAGAGAGAGAGAGAGAGAGAGAGAGAGAGAGAGAGAACAATTGCTTTGAGGTGGCTATCTTTCAAAGATTATTCTAATTTAATCTTTGCCCCACATCCTGGACCAGTGCTATGTTTCCTAAGGGGGAAGCTCCACTCCCCCCATCCCCATGTCACCGGCTCAGGGACCCTTTCATTCTCTTTCCCTTTAAGAACTCTCTCTGCTGGGCTTTGAAAGGCATTGTGGAGCCAATGTTGAAAATTCCAGCAATTAGCCACACAGAACAATGTTCCTTTCGAACACTCTAAGATGTCCCTCTGTTCTCACAGGTTGAGCATTTTCTAACGAATACCAAAAGACTAGTAACGTCTCCTTTTGCCTATTAAATCTTTAAACCTTTTTGCCTAATGGGGTAGAGGTGTGGTGAGCACAGGTTCACCTTTAAACCATCTTCTAATAGTCCAACACTCCTCAAGTGTTGCAAAGGCTGTAAAGATGGAACCCCAGTAAGTAGACTCCACTGTCCTGGATGAGAGGCAAAATTCTTTTAGTTTCTGTGAGATGTAAATATTCTTAGATCCGGCCTATGGCACAGGTGGATCAACAGTACCCCAGGCCCCTCATCTGGCCTGACAAATTCCTGAGGAGGGTGGGCATGTCTCTGTTAGCAAGGTTCCCCTCTAATCAGTACTTCATGAGTTGATACACATCTACAGAGTGCTCCCTGCCATTTCTCTACAGTCATCACTTGGAAGGAAGGAAGGAAGGAAGGAAGGAAGGAAGGAAGGAAGGAAGGAAGGAAGGAAGGAAGGAAAAAAAAGAAAGAAAGAGATAGAAAGAATGAAAGGAAGAAAGAAGGGAAGAAAGGAAGAAAGGAGGAAGGAATACAGACAGACAGACAGACAGACATGTTCTGGCTTATTAATAGAAAGCCTGGAGGATATATTTATTTATTCTAATAGTCAAAGCATGCAGGCTCAACCCCCTCCTTGATGCAGACTGTGGATGAATATATACAGCTCATGGCACACTCCTGGCATGGGTGGGGCCAGCAGGCAGGGACTGGAAGAATGTGGCTGTCTGCCTTGCTGCCTGGCCTGCCCTGATCATCAGCCCAGGGACACAGGCTGTCCGCCCACAAGGCTGCCTGCTGAGTAAGGGGGTCAGTGCTGGTAGGCAGGCCTTGCCTCAGAACTCTCTGCTGGCTCCCCAGCTGCTGCTTCTTCCACTCAGGCAGCTGTTCCCAGCAGCTCCAAGAAGACAAATGTCTTTTAGTGTGCTTTTGATAAAACAAATCACCATCGTTTGGATAAGGCACATTTTATTAGTGACAAAAACCCACTTGGTGAATTTCTTTCTCCATGTATATAAATATAGCAAGATGGGCTGTGAACGGCAAAGTTTGGAGGCGCCTCCTCAGGTCCCGTGCGTTCACCCTTCTACCCCTTCTACACATTTTGAGTTTTTTTCTGAGAATGAGGGAAGAGTGACTTGCTTGTTTGTTTTGGAGGATCGGTATGGGTTCTTTTAAGGAAAGACAAAGAAAGAGGTCAGCAAATCATCGCTTCAGAGGCCAGGAAAGCAGACCTCTCTCTTGAGTAAAGGCATTTTGAACACACCCGAAGCGAAGTGTGGCTCCCTGCAGGAGATCTCCGTGGAGCTGCAAGGATGCTGCTCTAAGCCCAGGAGCTTCCTCCACTCTGGGTTTGCAGGTTCCCGAACCTGGTGCATATTTTATGAAATGATTAATGCCAGAAAGGAGCTCACATTTTTTGCATTTCCATATTTAAGCATACATAATAAATCGGGAATTCTTACAAACAGATAAGACCGGTCTAATAGCATTACGGACAAATAACAACACAATCAGCTGGAAACAATACATTTAAGAGGAAGTGGAACAACGCCGGGAGGTCAGACAATATCTCCCATAACATTGGGAGAAGGCTGTCAATTGTTTGTATAACGTACGACGGCAAAGCCTCTTAGAACGTTGTTAAGTCTTTATTCAGTAATACATTATCATGCATATTTCATGGCAGGGATTACTAAGGCAGAATTGTGTGTCATTTTTGTTGTATGTCTTTATAATTACACCTTGAAGCCACCACTAGGTTTTTTTTTTTTTTAAAACTACATATTCATGAAAAGCGGACTTGTAATTTGATAAAGGGGAGCTTGTGTTCCCGTCTCCATTCAAACGGCATCATGAAGCAGAATAGAAGTAGGCATCTGTGTTCTCCGGCATTAATCTCCTCAAGCACATTCCGGCTGCTGTGATGTGCAGGAGGGAGATAAGTCCTGAACGGGCTGGAGCCGAGCGGGCCAGACAACTCTATTATTGGCTTCATAATTGCTTAATTAAACTTTTGTCAGTAATCATTATGGGGGCAATAGAGCTGTTAGACTGGCTTCTGTTAAGCAAAAATCAATAAACTGTTGGAGTTAATTTCGCTGTATTTTTTGTCCTGCAAATGAAATTCATTGCTCCCGGTTAGTGATCTGTGTGGCTGCCGCCCGGCTGATATGAACAGCCATCACCATTTGAATTGAGGGTATTCAGTAGCACATGAATATGAACAAATGGCAAACATAAATCTCTTGCATGAAGTACACCTCCTACCCCTTTATTATGGAACAATTGACCCATCTAAAATGAATTCTAATGCCAGGAAAGCGTTTAGATTTAAATTACACCATGGTCCTCTGGATCTGAAAGATGGCAGCATAAAAAAGATTAATATGCTAATTATTTTTCTCCTTATTTTTTTTCCTTCGACATCCATGGTGGGGTATTGTGAAGCGTGTAAATAAGATGACTGTTTTGTCAAGAAATGGCTCCGAGGCACACTATATCCCATTGCAATTTAATTTGTTTATTCAAAACCTCACTCCAGATTTTAACTGTGTTCGCAATAACACTTTATTTTTTTTTTTTTCCGAGTAATGTTTTCCTTTCACGAAGAGTTCCTGGAAAAGTAAAGCATGTTTTTGTTTATTGAAATAGATTTAATGGTATTATGAATGATGATGTGCTTAACTGAGGCTGTATTTATAAATTCCTGTCAAACTTTTATTTTCTTCTCCTCTTCCCAGGCTGCTGGCATCGATCCTGGCAGTGCTGTGTCTGTCTCTGTACTGGGAAGGGAGCTGGAGATGGTGCAGGGGCTGGTGGGCTTTCTCAGGCACACTACCCACCCCCTGCCCCCCCCCCCAACTTTTACACAAGGGTGCCGCCCCACCTTTAAAATGAAAACTCGTCATGGAACAAAACGAAATAAAACCCGGAAAGCCAAGCCTCACTGGATGCCGCTGCCTGGTGTGTGATTAGAACTGACATCAGCATTGTCGCCGGTCCATATAAAGGGTTTCCTCGGTCTCCTCACAGAAACAGCTTCCAGAAAGAGCATCTATAAGCACTGTGAGCAGAGGCAGGGAAAGAGGTGGGATGAAGTGTCCAGGGCCACCAGGTCCTTTTGCCAGCATCTTGGCAGGCTCACTCTGGGCACTCCTCCTGCAGCTGGCAGAGAGTGCAGGGTGGCTCCACCACAGACGTGCCAAGGAATGCGGTGAAGTTATGAAAATGTCCATAGTGATCTCAGAGTAAAAGAAATGACTGTCACATCCTTTCAGGTGCCACAGTGGCAGGCCTGATCAGAGGAAAATTTTTTCTCCGCCTTTGAAGACGGAAGAAAGAGAGACACTATTTTGAAGGGTTTGCTAGGTGGGTCTAAGAGAAGGAAAGACAATAAAATCTGAGAGAATTTGATTTTAATATTTGTATAGCTTGAGGCGATTCTTGACCTTGTCATACCGTATATATTCATTACCGACGACCCGCTTTTGCTTGTCTATGAGGAAGGATGAAGACCCACAAAATCCCAATATCATCACTGTCACTAAATTAGGCTCATTATCCGGCGTGAGCATGGCCAGTGTGTCTCGTGCTTCCTGCGTGTGGATTGCTTCTCTGAGATATCAGCATCTTTTGCTACCACCTACGAAGTGTTGGAGCACAAGGCATATCAGCTGCTCAATTAAGGCTGAGTAAACCAATGGACTAACACCCAGGCCAACCCATGGGCTGAGCCTAGAGCCTGGCTGACAGGCTCAGTCAGGCCTAAGATCCCTTCCAAGTTTTACTTTCTTTTGGTGCTTGAAAATTGGCTTTCCAAGATGAATATGGCCGAAACAGTACAACCGAGAGTCCCGCTAGGAAGGGAAGACAGCTGCCCACCACACACGTGGACATTTATAATCTGTCTCCGTTTCTTCTGAATGTGTTTTTTCTTTGCCAGAAAAAAATTGAAGCTATCCTCATTTTCATATCTAGATTCCGAGAATGTCCAATGTGGGGAGGGAAATATTTCTCGTGCAGTTAGCAAGATGGATACCATGATAAGAATTATTAATACTCCTGTAGTCTCCAGAATGGAGGGAGGGCCTGATGAATCCTGTTCTAATAAGAGAAGTGCCTAACATGATATTTAGTCCTACTAGCCTTTTAGTCTTGAGTGCTCCAATAAGTCTCTTCATGGGAGAGAGCAGACTCCTGAGAAATGCTGCTTTCGATCACATGTAGATTAGGAGATGCTCAGCCGTGCATATGGGGATTTTAATTTTCATTATTGCATTCATTATATGATTTAAGTGAGATTACAGAACAATATAGACAGTCTCTTGTGATTAAGTAACAGTATTTAAGCATGCTGGAAATCTTTGGGGGTAATTCTTTTTTGTAAAGTTGCAACTCATGCACTTCAACATGCATTATGCATTGCATCTTAAAGCTGCATAAAGCTTGGATAAAGAGCTGACTTTCCTCTAAGAACACGTAGAAATACAAGGGATTAGGAAACTTTTGGCTGGGCCAAAAAGGGATGTAGGTGGCAAGGCCGAGGAAAGCCACCAACAGTGTCCACCTTAAGTAGGCACATCCTGGCAAATCAGGGTACTGACTGGAAGAGTTCTGTGCCAGTGCTGACCAGAAGGGAGGCTTTCACACACAGATGAGAAGCCTCTTCCCTTCTCCTGGAAATCAGTGGGAGTCTGTTTTCCCTGGAACCCTGAGCTCTTGTGGCCTGGCTTACATTGCACATGGAGGTGAGGTGCCCTGTGCATCTTCAGAGTGATAAATGGCTCAATATTTGATGGTCCCAAATTTTCCAAAGCACGGGGACTTGCTAACTTCCTGCTAAAGGTGTGTTTTCTGTCTCTGTGCTACACACCCTTGCACCGGTGCGAGGGATTTCGGACAATCCCCATCCTGTTTTATGCCTGCACTTCCATCACAGTTAGAGCCCTTGTGGCTGGCTTTGGAAGGGAGGCACCCATCTCCTTCCCTTAGGTGCCCTCTGTGTTTCCAACCCGACTTTCTGACCTGCATGCATATGGACCCACTTGGTATAGGGAAAAGCATGCCAGTTTGCAAATGCTGGCCTGTGTTTACTAAGACTTCATCATGTTCCTGGCAACATAAAACACTCCACTTTGGGGACCCTGCTCTTTCTTTGGAGTAAAAGTAGACACAGAGAAGGAGGTGGCGAGGAGAAGAGAAAGAATTTGATTAAATGTGAAGGAGTTAATACACTTGATAGAAGTGAGTAGTGTATTAGTTTGATGTGTATTACAAACATGTTCAAACTCAAGAGAATTTGTTCAGGTAACTTTTGCTACTTTATGTTGGCTTTTTAGTTAAATGAGTTGATTTTGAAATGTGTGAGCATCATTGCTTGTAGGTCTCAGTTACTGAAGAAAAATCTGAGAGTCAGATTGGAAGATGGAAATGTCCCCAATAGAATCTGAGTTTGTGGAGGCCTCATGCTATTCTGGACTCCAGTTCCCTCCTGTGCCTGCTCTATGATCTTCTGTAGTTCCTATTGCCTTTCATCTAAAAACCACGGGTTCATCCACAAGCTCTGTAGAGGTCAAGGCTTTTTCCTATATAAATGTAAGTGACCTGGATAACCCATCGCCTGTCACAGCCCTTCTGCTCCAGGACACCCTCCTTCACCTGCTCCAGGATCCCACAGGAGTGCTCCCTGCCTTCCTACCGCTGCTGCCAGCCCCAGCCATAGGCACGCTACTCAAAAAAAAAAAAAAAAAAAAAAAAGTAGTTATTGTCTTGTTTTCTCCTTATAGAGACGGTATTGACTATTTTTTTGTAGAAGACAATAAGCACAGAAAATCAGAAGTAGGCTACCACACTTTGGCTTCCTGGAACCCAGCTGCTGTTAATGCCTGGACTGCTTGACACACAGACTAGAGAAGCAGTTCTCATCATGAAGAATCAGAGTTCTTTTACCTAATCAGAACGTTCAACACCTTTCAAAGCTGATAAAGGGACTCAAAACAACCAGAAAAGCCAACTTACACCATTATTTTAACCAGCTCTCTCTATCTCAGTCTGAAAACTCAACCCTCTTGGCAGAGTGAGGGGACACCTCATGAGCTCTTCTTATCTCCAAGGAGTAAAGGGTCCTGAATGAGCTGACGTGTGGCATAGGGTCCCCACATCTTTCTGATCAAGCTGTCCTAACCTTGTAGCTGGTGTGCTCTGCTGTAGCATCTTGCACAGGCAACCTGCAGAGGAAGAAATCTTTCCTTTTAGCCAGTATCTTCGCTTCCTTTGACCTGGAGTGTGGATGTAGAACTGCCGTTTTAGCATTTTCTGGGCACAGCCAGGGAATCAGAAATGAATCAAAAGATAACTGAACGTGGTCCTTTACCGTTTTCACACGTCTGGGAACCAGCTCGGAGAGAAATTGCCACTGCAAACACAGTGTACAGAAATATTCCTGGACAGCTCCTCAGAGCCCCAGGGCAAGACCTGCCTTCCTAAAAATACAGCACATTTTCTGTTCATTAAAAATCACCCTCAGCCCCATGCTTGGCCTAACTTCTCTCTCTTGCTGGAGGCTCCGTTCTCCTACACCTTTAAGGCCCTGCAGGACACTGAGGAGACCCTACTTTCCTCCCCAGGCTAACAGGCAGAGAGAGCTCCCTCCTCCCTCCTCTCTCTCTCTCTCTCTCTCTCTCTCTCTCTCTCTCTCTCTCTCTCTCTCTCTCTCTCTCTGGTCAGCATTTTATGTCTACTTTACAAAGGAGAAAATGGTTTTAAAGTGAGTGGATTCGGTAACGTAATAATAAGAATTCTTTTCTTTTTAACTGAAGTGAGGGCACGTGGGAAACACGATTCTGTCTGGATCCCAGCATGACAAATTTCAAACCAGAGTATCTCTATTTAGCGAGGACCCAAAGCCAAAGCCAAGCCTCTTCCTTCCAGGAAATAATGATGGTTTTTGCAGAGTGATGCTGCTGGTTCTGGGCGAGAGCTTTTCTTTATTTAGCAAAAGCCAGATTATTAATGAACTGAAAATAGTTCCAACGAGACGGGAAAATCTCCTGGAAGAGAAATTATTTAGACCATCCAAAAGACCATCCTAGGCTTGTTCTGGCCAGAGAGAGGGCCCTTCCCCCCACCCAACTACCTAGTCTCCCATTTCCAAACAGCACAGAGCTCTGTAAACAATTCCATGGCCTTTTACGGCAGCCCTTTCTGGCGGACCATTGATACCAGTGTTTATTCACGAAAACTCCTGAAGCGTGGCAAGCATGAAAACACAGAATTAAACGTGGAAACTTTAATTTTCATCTCATTAAGAGTGCACAAATTGAATACTAATTATTAAAGGTGAAATAAACTAAAAAAATGCCCACTGGAGCCAGACCAATTAAGCTAGCTTAGCTTTGGCCGAGTTCATAAAAACAGCAAGAATTCAGTGGGTCAGGCTCAATGACTGAACCTCACCAGCTTCTCTCTTAGCATAGGGCTGGGTGGGCCACAGTCAGGCAACATTGTTCAGTAGCCTTGTTTATGAAGCCTCATTGTAATCTGAGCTTGTTTTTCAATTTTGCCAATTTTTAAATACTTCGGATAGGCAACCCCATATTTCTGAAAATAGACTTTTGTTTTGTTTTTTTGTTTTTTCTCTCAAAGAATACAATAAAGAAGTTTTAAATGACTTAAAGCAAGGCATTTTGGCAGGAAAAACCGACTGTCTTCCTGCCCCCCCCCCCAAAAAAAAAAACCTTCTTGATGACTCAGGACCCCTCAACATGTTTGGAAGACAGGTACAATTTTCAAGGTTTTTTATTTTTTTAATTTTTTTCTGCCAGGGTAGTTACAGGTGGTTTCAATGATAGAAACCACTGCCTACCCCTGGTGGCAACACCTCTATTGAAGCTTTAGGGGTGCCACACTGGGGCTGAACCTCTGGTCCCTGGCTGCTGATTGCAGGAAACAGCCTTGTGAGCAATTTGCTATCTCTCTGCAGCCAGCGGCCTGTGTTGCAGAGGCCTCACACAGTGCCCTCTGCTGAGCCACAAGAGGCTCCTCTCCTTCTCCTGTGGAGGCTTTCTTGCCCTGCACTTGCCAGCATCGCCGATGTTAAAACTGAAAACAAAGGATCAAAAGCCCCCGCGCAGCACAGTGAGCAGGGTCCTCAAGTTCCGACGCTCTGGTCATTATTTTAAGAAAACCCGAGCTAATTTCTTTAAAGCGAGGCAGACAGGCGTTGCCTCCTTCTCTAGATGAGTGGCGTGGTTTGGTAGGACATGCCAGTGCGTGCTGTTTGGAAAGCAAAGGGAGTGCTGAAGTGTAGCCGTGCTGGTGTCTTTGTAAAGGTGATACATGCGGTCTGTCTGTCAGACAAATTCCCCCAACAAGTGCAGGTATTTATAAAATTATCTCTAAACTTTGGTCTGAGGGGCCTTTTCAGCCAGACGTGGGAAGGCTTGCCGGGCTCATTCACACTGAAATCTCTTAATGATGGTTAATGTCACCCTGTAATCTCCATAGCTCCCATTTAATTGCAACTTTTTGAAGCCTGTCTGCACCCTTGGAGGATGGCGGATCCCTAAGTCTTAAGACTATTTAGGTGGTCCTGGGCACCCTGAGCATGCAGAAGGGTCAGATTAGAGTTGAGCAGCCTGGGAGCCCAGGGCTCTGCCTCACCTAAGCACCTGTTCTTGCAGAGTTTGACATGCTGCTGTCCCCTCCCCTTCCCTCCAAGAAGGCAGGCCCCTCCCCCTCCCCCCTCCCCCTCCCCAAGCCGAGGATAGCCCTAGGTGTGTCTGCTTTCTTAGGAACTCTTGCTTTTTAATCCAGCCACGTTACTTTGAAAAGCTATGTATTACACTAAATGCTTCATCGGAGGATATGTCATATATATATATATATATATATATATATATATATATATATATATGACATACATATATATACATATATATGACATATATATGTATATGTATGAAAAAGTTTTGAAAATTGCAGAAGAAATTATTTACCTATTTATTTATCTATTTTTATGTGAGCATTGCACATCTGTGTGGATTTCCCTTCTGGGCCATACAAATGCAGATCTGAGTGTCTCTGTGCCAGGTCTTCTTCATTTTGCTTTTATACTTGAGGATGTAATAAGCAATAATTGTTCAAAATACACTGACCATTAGCAAACTGACCTTTCCCAACTGTAAGGTCCTCAGTAAATTAAGAGAATTGTCACTCTCACTTTGCCTGGGCTTCCACAGACTGCTATGTTACACATTAAATAATGTTTTTTTTTTTTCTGTATAATTAAAAATGCCCAAAAAGGGGTTCAGTATACACAAGTTACAGACATGACGACCTTCCCGTGGTGCTGCTAGCCATATGACCTGCAAGAGCTTTTGATACTGTTTCTCAAACAGCTTGAAAATAAAATTTTAACCACAAATGTGAAAGAGCAGGAGGATAGGATTGTAGGGAAACCTTTAGTGTGTTGAATATTTTATTTGGTTTTTGAAGCAAACATTACGTAACTTTTAAAAGTGTGAACGTCTTTTTCTCCGAGGACACATGGCTTAAGGGTACCACTGGTTTGGGAATCATCTTAATTAAAATTATTCATATGAGCTGACTCGGTTTCTAATATCTAAGTTCCCATTTTTCGTTTGCATTACTCTTAATCAGCACGCCATTTACTTCTGTTTATGGGTGCCGCAAGCCAGTCAGGTGTGTGAAGTGACTTCTACTGGGTTTTCTTGCATCAAGAAGTTTGCTGTGTGCCACCTGGGACCCACCTTTCTCTCTCAAGGAGAATGCTGGGAGGCAGATGCCAGAAAAGACTGGTGTCAATTAGAGCATGTCACAAAAGCTATGCTCATGGTTGCCCATGCAGTTTGGTTCTCCTGTGAGTTGGGAGGCGGCACTCAACCAAGAGCATCTTGGGATGCATGGCATCTCCTCTTCTCTGCATTAGCTGTACCTGATTTCACAAAGCCAGGTGGGCTCTTGCCTTAGGTAGTTCTGCCTTGCTCAGGCAGACATATAGCTACCCTCCAATCATCCATACACAGGCTGATAAGCCATAACCATACCTATTTCACCAGGCAGGCCTTACGGGAGGGAGGGGCAAGCAGGGGACGCTCCCCGAAGGGATGAGGGAGGCTCCGCTCGCACCCATCCTCAGGCTGATTTTTGTCTCCTCGCCTTTTGTCTTGCTACTGTCTGGACTTCAAAGGATGCTTTATGTTCGAAGCTCTTCTCCATGGCAAAAGCCAGTGTTAAAAGACTAGGATTACAATAAAAGTTCTGCAGTTAAGTGTCTGAACTCATCCCCGCACAGCATTCTCAGCAGTTCACGACATGCATAAACCTCTCACGCATTCAGGGCAGCCGGGCCTTTGAGTTCAGCATGGGAAACTCACACCCATTTATTTAAAGACGGGAACAACATGTCTTTTATTTCCTTACCATAAAAGGCTCAAGAGACCTGGGTTTCCTTGGTTGTGACAAATATGTTGCTTTTGAATGCATGGCTAGGACCCCCAGTGTTGAGGAAGATTGACCACAGCCTTGCCACCAAACCCTTGTGTGTTTATTAACTTTTCGCGTCAGCACCATTTCGAGTCAAACTTTTACCTCAAATCAGAGGAAAATAATTTTTTTAAAAAAGTAATTTCTTGAACCGAATATGGTAGAGACAGGTGCTTTGAACTATGTTAAAACGAGGGTGAGGATGTTTGATACGCACATGGCAAACTTGTCTAGGTCCTGGTTCCTGCTCACTGTTGCCTGCTTATTCTCAAGGCTCGGGGCTTCCACGCTCACCCCCCATGCCATCTTTTTAATGTGAGCTTTAGATCGGTCTGTTTTTCTAAGGCAGATCATTTTAGACTTGTCTAACCACATCATCTCTTCATCCCTGCCTTCTGCTCTTAAAACTTTCTCTCAGAAATCTGTGAATTCTGCTAACAGTCCTGCTTCCTCAAATGTTAAGTCACAGAAGTCTTGTAGAAATGTTTTATATGCTAATATTCCCTATAGCTCCTCCTCCCCCACCCAGGGAAATACTTGAGCACTTGGCTGTTTTTCTCTGCTAAGATGGGAGGTTTTAAAAATGCTTGTTACTGGGGCCTCTTGATTTCCTTTAAGGAAGCACAGACAGAGGGAGTCTGTGCTCTTTAGACTGCTTTCTGGGTGCTAGTGTGCTGCTCCTGGCTGCAATGTGCCCCACTCCAGGCTTCATGGGCTGGGCAGGGACGGTTGGTAAGAAGCACTCCCAGCCACTGGTCCAGGTACCTGCTTGCTCCAAGCCCTTTTCACGGCTCACCTGCCAGTCCAGCCACACAAAAGATTGCTGTGCTCAATCCTGAGCTTTGGGTGCTCTGGGCAGGAGCCCCATGACGACCATTCTCAGCTGCTCCTGTCCCCAGTAATTAGCCCTCGATGGCTGCTGCCCCTGGTGGCTTTTCCTGTGAGAGACATTTGACACAGCAGACATCAGAGGGATTTTTCAGGGGACTCTTGTGGCGTCCGAATGGCTCTTAATTAACCACTTAGGTACCCTCCTTCACTCCCCCGCTTGGCCCTTCCCAAATGGTCGGGGTTGCACTGTGGATCTAAACACCGGGGAAGCGTGCTATCAAAAGATCTTGTAAATGAAGGCTTGTGTAAATTATTTTTAATGATTCCCTCCTGGCACGCCATTATGTTTGTAGTTACACACAGGCACTTCAGAGATGGCTCGTCTTCTCGAGGTCAGCTGCAGGACCGCGGTAACTAGCTGCAGTCAGTAAATGGCTTATTAATTAGCGCCATGGTTTTACATTGCTGAGAGCTCTGATGTATGGGGCTGGCATTGTAATTGTGTGGAATCGAAATAATAAGCCATCTCAAGGCTCCTTATGCAAATTGGCATATTATAAAATCATTACCTATCTAAACAGTGAGTTTTAATAAGAATTACAATGATGAATTTTATGATAATTGACACTCAAATTTTAATCTCTTGGATTTTTATCATTTTGGTGGTTAAAGTGTGTTTCTAATTAAGTGTTGCTTAAAATGCAAAGGGTTGCTTAACAATTCTGTTCCCTTCCTCTGGTTCACACGGGTTGCTCTCTTTGGTCATAGAGGACAGGCCTTCGTAGGAGTGTGTACGTGACATTCTGAGACACTTGTACAGAGAGATGTTTAATTGTCTCGGTTTTGTGAGTGTGATTTTGATGAGGATGGATTGTCATCCTCCAGACAAAGGACTCTAAATGGCGCTGGCCAGACTCCACAGGAGGGGTGAGACCCACAGAAAGCTGCCTCTGCATAAGAGCCCCGGATTTGTGGTGGAATCAAGTTTTAAATAATTATGGCTTTGATAACAAACCTTTTGTCTTTCTAATCCTACCAACTGCAATTTCACCTTAATTTAATATTGTGGTTTACATTTACTGTCACTCAATAAATAGCTGTGTCAGGAGCCTCCTCCTTCTTATTTGTTGTAAACAGCACATGGGGTCTCTGTGCTGTCCTTTTAGAAGCATCTTGGTGTAGTGTTTTCTGTCTCCTGTGAGGATGAATTCATCCCAAACACACTGGCATACAAACTAACGTTACACTGAGATAAACTTTTTAAAAAAGCAGGGAAAAAAACATAACAAAATAAAATGAATTTAATTTTATAAAATTAATCTTGTACCCTCCTGAGAGAAAAGAGGCACAGTTGTCACCTGATTGTTTTAAGACCATGTTACAGTTTAAAGCAAAACCCTTAGGATGAGAATTTTGCAGATGCCCTGGTGAGAACCTGAGCATCTTCCTGATAGCTCTAAGGGAACCAGAAGGTCAGGGCTGAGTTGTCCTGGATCTGCAGGGCAAGGAGCACATTGTGAATCTCCTGAGCCCCTGAAGACCACTGGACTGAAGCCAGAAAGACCAGGGGAGGAAGGCATGACAGGGGCCATCCTTAAGATGTGGTTCTCGGCTGACTCTTGCTTTTTGTCTTGGTCACTGTTCCATTGCTGTGAAATGACCATGATCACAACAACTCCTGTCAAGGAAACATTTAATGGGGGCTGGCTGACAGGTTCAGACATTTAGTCCATTATCATCGTGGTGGGGAGCACGGTAGCATTCAGGCAGACATAGTGCTGGAGAAGGAGCTGAAATTTCCATATCAGGATCCTCAGGCAGAAGGAGGGCAGAGCCTTTGGGCCTGGCCTGGGCTTTTGAAACCTCAAAGGCCAGCCCACAGTGAAGCAACTCCTCCAACAAGGCCACACCTCCTAATCCTTCTCAAGTAGTGCCACTCCCTGATGATTAAGCATTCAAATACATGAGCCTATGAGGTTGTTCTTATTCAAACAGTCACACCTCTCCTAGTACAAAATATCTCAGGGCCTTATCACTCAGCTGTATCCTGTGCCCAAACCTAACGCTTGTCTTAGCATCTACTCCAAGACATGTCTCAGCCTTAGTCTTATGCTTGTTCCTCCAAGGACAATTGTGGCACCTGACTGACACACTACTGGGCAATGTTCATGGCAACCCAGGACAGACCAGGGTGCTTTATGGTATGAGTCAAACTTCTTTATGCAAATGTCTCGGTGACCAGGAAGAGCTGCTAGTAGCGAGACCTTGGCTGCGTGACAGTGTATCTCATCACCTTAGTCATGTTTTATTGCCTGTGTGTACAACGAGACAAGGATTTGGATAGACAGGTCCATGGCTAGAGTCTACTCTAAGAGGCACAGAATCTCACATCGCCTGTCTGTCCCTCACCTGCAGAACCAGCAGGCAAAAGATGCAGTTCCCTCTAAAGGCAAAAGTCTACTGTGGCTCCAGTATCTTTACATAAAATCTTTTATCACTTGTGGGTGTCCCTTCTGTAGACAGATGTGAGGAAGGAGACAGGCCTTGTGGACATTTTCCTTTTCTTTTGTCAATAGAGTTTCCGGTGGTGTGTGGATTGCTCTGTACTCACAGAACATGGTCTAACCCTGTCTCTTGGAAGTGATTAGAGGTCATTGAACCCAGGTATGTTCCTCCTTCCCAGACTTCTGTAGATTCAAAGAAGCAAATTGTCTCTCTGGGAGGTCTCATTCCAGTTCAGGGGGTTTCTGCAGCAGAGGTGTACAGTGATTATCCACCCTGTCAGAGAAAATGAAACCTGGATAGGTCTCCTACCAACTCACTGAACCCAACCTGAAGCCATCCCTGGCCTGGAATTTTCAGCAATTCCAGGCAATGTGTGCTTTTGGATCTGTTTTATGGCTCCTCAGTCACTCACAACCCTGAGTCCTGATCACATGTTCTTAATCAAAACACAAGGACACAAGTGTGACCAGGACGCTTAATGTCTTACTATGCCAGTGTTATTCCAGACTACCTGTCAGTATAAATATTGTTGTGACCTACAGATGGGTCTGAGCTGGGCTGGCTATGGGAATGGGCCCTAGAAATCATTGCTTTGATCCTTAAGTAGGAGGTTAGGGGAATTTGACCCAGCAAAGGTGACACACTAGGAAGAGTGGAGTAACCAGAGGACAGAGGATGGGGCTGTGGGGCAGGGCATGCTGGCACTTATAAATAGCATGGTTTTATCTTTGACCTCCAGAGGTAAACAGTAGAAGTAGGTTCTCTTTAGTTTGTGGTGACTTTGTTCAGTTGCTGGCAAATGTGTCTATAGGAAGTAAAGCTTTGTAGCCTGAACCTCAGAGGCAGTGCTCGGCAGAGGTCACCCTCTTAGGATCTGGAGTTATCTGTTTGTGTTCCAGGGGATACTCACAGAATGAGCCCAAAGGCCCAAAATATATGTCTCAGGAACATATGTCACCTTTTCTCACCAAGTCTGAAGCTGTCATATCTTGACTTGGTGACTGGCAGCAGCATGACACTCCCCACTGCCCTCTTGATCCCCATGCTGTACAGAGCAATGCTGGTACCTGTTGTGGGAAATATTAAAAAATGAACTCACCAACCCTCTGTGCTCCTGCTGCTTCTCTCAACTCACCCAACTCTTCGGCCCCACCAAGCCATGTTCCTGCTCTAGTACCCGCACCAGCAGGCCGCAACACTATGTCCCAGCGGGGTCCCGCCAGTTCTGTCCCACATTCCAATAACCAAATATACTTGCCATCCTTGTGGTTTGATGTCACAGTACCCAGTAACCCAGTAAAACCAAGACTCAATGCTTATAATTAACCAACTGTATGTGTATATCAATGAATTCTCAATACACGAGATGCCAATACAATAATTTCAGAACCAATTGATATTGATAAAAGCTGTCCACCTAGATTAGACAAATTATCCCAATATTCTAACCTTTACAATATCATAACAACCTGTGTCTGGTCATAGCCATGCTGATTCATGTCTGCCACCATCTTCCTCTCTCTGCTACCCTGAGATGCTCCCTGTCTCTGAAACTCTAAGCCCCGCCTCCCTGTTCCCTGTCCAATTACAGGCCTCACACTGCCTTTATGTAATTGGACAGGGAAAATCCTGCAACAGGTGCCTTTGGATCTTGATGCTCCTCACTACCCCGTGAACCTCACGCTGTACAGAGCCATGCTGGTGCCTGTGGACTTTCCTTCTTATCATTGATCAGTTGCATGCTTCAAACCACTCTATCCCTCCCTTGAGTGATGACCATCCTCCTGACTCAGCTCAAGCATGTTGACTGAAGTTCCTACAGTTCAGAGAATTCCCTACATAGGACCACTGCCAGGGCTCACCAGTCCCTCTGTACCTGGCTCTACTTCTCTGTGGGTAGATTGCCCCTGCAGTTGGTGGTGATTCTCCTCAGCACCTCAGTCTCCATCTTTACCCATTTTTTTCATTTATGCTTATGTACATCTTTTTATTGTTTCTTAATTGGAGAAAAATTGTATATTTTGATGTATTTGCCCCCGTCCTATTTCCTCCCAGATCCTACCCATACAACTTTATATTCTTTTTCTTAAAAACAAAAACAAAATAAAAACAAACAGTAAACAATTAGAAATGGACAGGAAAAAAACAAACGTTCCCTGAAAACAGAAATCAAAATAATAAGACAAAAATAAAAAAATAAATGCACAAATAAAGTCTACAAAAACACCAGTGCATTTGCCATCTCCACCTTGTTAGAATTACTCACTTTTCCTCTCTCAGGCCCGTCTTCCTTGCTCTCCAGGTCAGTGTCATCCTCTCTATGAGGTCCCCCTTTCACCCAGCACAGTGCCATCCACAGTAAGGATTCTCAGCGTCCCCATGGCCAGGCAGATGCTTTTCACTAAGCAGAAGTGCATGAGGGCACCTCACATGTCCTGTGAGTCTCTTTATTTTCAGTACTTGTCAATTGCTCTGGTTTTCCAGAGAGTCATGATACCTGGCCCATAACTTTCTATAGCACATGAGCACTGTGTACAGGGTACATGTACCCACAAAAAGCAAGCCACCACAAAAAGGGCCTGAGAATGCAAAGCCCCACATAATAAAGCAGAGGAAGCCTTCTTCTGCCACCACATTTCCTTTGTTCATCTGTGACAGACAGGGCTCGTGGTCCAAGCTTCAACAGCCTTCTCTTCTGTTTCATAGCCTTTCTTTGGCCCTTTCTCTGCAGAGTCCTCTTCTTTCTTGTTACATGCAGCAATTCAATGAGACCCTACATGTCTTTCCCTCTCCTTGGCCCCCTCTGGTTATTATAACACTGTAACATGATGTCTTCATGGCATGGCTGAAATGAGACTTATGACCTCTAATCCATCATGGTCCTGTCGTACTTCCATACACTGTCTCCTCGATCCCAGGATGCCTGTGTGAGTGCAGAGCAAATCCCCATGTAAGCTGTTGGCCAGCTGCCTAGGTGTCCAGCTGAAGGGGCCATTGTGCTGCTTCTGTTGCCTTCTCAGCTGGATGCCATCACAGCTCAGCATGACACAGGCTACTGGTCCCGAAGCTTTCCATGGACCCTGATGTTCCTAACAGACCTCTCTGAACAACTAGGGGGAGAAATCCAGGTGAGTAAAAGGTTGAGGTTATCAAAACGTAAAGGAGTTTACCAAGTTATCAACAAAGGAGTTTACCAAAGCCAGATTACTGGAACTTGCCACAGAAGACCAAGGCCAATTTGACTGCACAATAACTAACTTTCTCAGGAACACACGACAGGAATACTGGACTCATTCTTAGCATGAGAATTTATTTATGAGTCAGCTAAAAAGAACCCAATGGCTTGACATGTACATGAGGATTGAGTATGCAGGCTGAAGCTGAGGTTCCTTCTCAGAGCCTACAACAAGAGCTGGATGTACAGGTCGCTGGGAGCTTGGGACTCTCTCCTTGTCAGACTCACCTGGCGGGTGGTCACAGTCACTTCAGCCTCCTTCCTGAGATGTCTGTCTGCGTCTTTTTGCCCTAAACCCTACGTCTTTCTTCATTTATAAGGATCAGTCAAGCAAATGGGGTGAAGGATCTGGACACCAAAATCAGAGCCCTAGAGTTCTTATTGTTACTGCCATCTGACTTGTTGCCTGCTAGAGTCATGGGCCATGGTTTAAGTCAAGGGTGAACTTCTGGTCGAGGACCACCACCATTCCTTTCCTGCCCTTGGGTGGAACAGTGCACCTCAAGGGAAAGTGACCTTAGCCTTGTACAACTGGGAAGACTCCACCGAGCAAGGGAGCAATGTGGACTCTGCAGTGGCAGTATGGAGATATCTTGAAGGATAGGACCCAGTGCCCAACCCAGCCTTGCTGAAACTATCTGAAGCTCATTTTCTTTGAGAAAATGAGGATTGAATGGCCAGGGCCATTCCAAGGACACTTCTCACTCCTTTGCTTGTAATACTGTGTCATCTTCGGACCAGGGGCTACTTGAAGACCCTCTGTGGTGACTGACACCCCTGCAGCTTCAGAACACTACAAGAACACCGCTCGCCATTCCTCTGCAGCTACACTGGTTTTCTTGAAGTCCTTGCCTGCTCCTGAATTGGGAATGGCTCTCCTCCTCATCCAGTGTGTCACCCCATCACCTGGGAGATGCTTAGCCACACTTGCTCTCTTATCATCCTCCTGTTTCACACAACTCACCAAACTGGTGAGATGGGGGGTTGTCCTAAGGTCTTAGCATCTGCATAAAGATGCTGGGAGATGAAGTGCATTTATCCTGAGCCTCTTCTTCCTCAAATGGAGAATGTCCTGTCTATCAGTTACAGAACACAGAAGCCCAGAAGCAGGGGCAAATACTGGAAGCATTGAGTAGAATGCAGGGCCTGAACATGAAACTGGCCTCCCCTGTGTGAAGAGCATGTGACACTTGTAGGTCTTTCTGTCAGGTAGAAAGCATTGCAGGTGAGCTCTCTGATTCCAAGTAGAGAAGTTTACATCTGTCCTGAGAGAAATTGAGATAGGGTTGTGTTGTATGCTCTTTTTTTCAGCAGTGAATCACCAGGGCATTTGCCAGGACAGATGAGATACAGGACATTGGGCCTTGTTTTTGCAGATGGCCTGACACCAAGGCCCCAAGATGTTTCTTAGTCTTGTAGGCTACAACTAGCTACCAGCTTTCTAAGACTTGGTTTCTGTGTATATGGGAGTGGGGATTTGGAAGCCAGGCTGGTTCATGGGTCAAGTTCAAACCTGTCGTCATTGGTAGCCCTATCAAGTATATCTAGAGAGTGACAAGGGCTGGAGCCACCCGCACAAGGGCCAAGGTCTAACCACCAAGAGTACTGTTCATGTGCATAATTTGGTGAAGTGTGTTCATCAACTCAACTAAAAGAAAACCAAACCAAACCAAAAAACAAAACAAAACAAAAACAACCAACTGAAACAAAACAACAACAAAAAAGCCTCAAAACTTTAGGAATCATTTTGAAAAACAATGGACAGAGTGCCTCCCTATGCAGTTTATGCTGTCTCCAACTTAAATCTGCCTTATCCCTTTATCCTGAGTATTGGGATAACAAGTATTCGTTATTCCACCAGGCTGGGAATTTTTCTGGGAAGTCAAAGGTGAAAACTCATAATATAAACAGCCACAGTCAATCATTTGAATTTAAGGACGTGGATGTCCTGGGCATCACAGAAGCAAACATTGAAGGTTTGCTAGCAACCCAGCACGGATCACCGTCATCTGACAGTCACACGGTGGCTTCCCAATACCTTCCTGTGGGCTGAAGCCACCAAAAATTTAATTACCAGGATCCCATTGAGGGAGTCAAAATGTTTAGTAAAATTCCAGTACAAAGTGGATGAAACAGAGTTCTATAAGAGGGTTAATCAAAGCTACGTCTAAGATGGGGAATGGTGTCTACCTTTAATGCTAGTACTTAGGAAGTACAGGCAGGCAGACCTCTCTGAGGTCAAGGTCACCCTAGTCCACACAGAGAGTTTCAGAACAGCCAGTGACACATAATAGAGGCATCCTGTCTTAAGAAAGCAAAGTAACAGGACCACCAACAACGAAATCAACAACACACATCTGCAGTCAGGGCTGTAATCCAGCCTCTGGCACGGCCAACTCAGGAGTATGGGGAATTCAAGGCCTGGTTAGGCTACAGAGTGAGTCCAAAACCACAAAACCAGTTTGGGGACATTAGCAAGACCCTATTTAAAAATAGAAGTGAAACACATGAAGTTCACTGGTAGATCATTTTCCTCAAATGTATAATGCCATCAGCTCAGTTCACAGAACAGAAGAGAGACAGGGAAAACTGGCAGACAGAAAGAAATAAAAAGCTGAGCACCACTTTGTGCATAAAAACAAAAATCAGATTTTCCATAGATTGCTTAGTGGTCATTTTTAAATTAAGTTTGTAGGTCAGTCTGCTATCGGTTGGCAAGATGGTATCTCAGTGCATCTGCTGTTGCTATAACAGAACACTGCCGGCATATTCACTTATAAATAAAAAGAGGTTTGTTTGGGCTCCTGGAGAAGTCCACAGTTGGGTTTCTGTATCCAGTGTAGGCCATGTACAGACTCTTCCTGTGGTGGAGAGGTGCCAGCAAGGGGGCACACATGGGAGATGAAAAGCATGAGGCCCTGGGCGCCCTGCTGCACAGCAACCAGCACTTGGAACAGATAATCCAGTCCCCAGAGAAGGGTGCTAATCCTCCTTAATGACCTAATCAGCTCTTAGCAGCCCCTCCCAGTACCAGAAGAGTACCAATCAAATCTGACTGTGAGCCATGGAGGCTATGGCTGCACTGGAGAGCACTGATGAGCACAGACTTAAATGAGGAAGAGAAAGGGGGTGATTCACTAAAACCTTCCCAAATGGCTGTGACATCTATGCACTACAACTAAGAAGAAGTGAATGTTGCTTATTTTCTGATTTACTCACCAAATGACAATTTTATATTGCCGAAAGCCACCACATCCTGGAGCCAGCTTGGAATTCCTGGCTCTCAGAGTTAATTCCATTGTCACATAATCAATATTGCTTGAAGCACTCTTCTGTGGTTCACTTTGGTTTTGACTTATCTGTTTGCTAGTGTGAGAGTATGTGTGTGAGTGTGACTGTGTGTATGATTGTGTGAATTTTGTGAATATGTGTGTGTGTTTGTGAGTCTCTCTGTGTGAGTATGAGTGTGTGTGAGTGTATATGTATGTGTGTGTGTATGTATGAGTGTGTGTATGTGTGAGTGTGTATATGACTGTGTGAATGTGTAAGTGTGTGTGAATTTGAGTGTGTTTAAGTGTGTGTGAGTGTGTGTCTGTGTGAGTATGTGAGTGTGACTGTGTGTGATTGTGTTTATTGTGTGAATATGAGTGTGTGTGAGCCTCTGTGAGTATGAGTGTGTGTGAGTATGTATATGTGTGTGAGTATATGTGTGTGTGAGTGTGACTGTGTGTATGACTATGTAAATGTGAGTATGTGTATGTATAAGTGTGTGCATGTGTGTGTGTGTGTGTGTGTGTGTGTGTACAAGTACATCTGTTTGTAGTACATTTAGAGATAGGAGGTGAGTATTAGAGTCTTCCTTTACCACTCTTCACCTTAGATCTTCCTGTCTCTGCCTCTTTAGTGCTGGGATTACATACTTGGGCCTCCATGCTTGGCCTCTCATTTGGATGGTGGGGATCTGAGGCTATGTCCTCATTTTAAGAGGTGTATTATACATGAGTTAAATCCCTAGCCTCCTTCAGTTTGGTTTTAAATGCCTTTCATTCTACTTTGTTTATTTGTATGGTACTCTTCTGGGGAACTCTTCTGTTCTTGAAGAATCAGATCTTTTTGGCAATGATTTCCTCAGAGACTTTCTTAACCAGCTTGACATTCTGTACAGGATTCATGACATGTTCTGTAGACATGCCTTTAACAGACCCAGAGGCATGATTTGTCCTGGACAACTGAGCAAAGTGAAAATTGGCTTCAGAGTTGGAACAAGTGTAGGGCATGTCAGGATGTTGGCTTCTGAGCCGCAGCAGCAAGTGGACTTGTGACTCCATCCCTTTGACCTCATCCCTAAGGACCATCTGCCATCTGCCCGTGCTCTTAGCTTACTGGGGGATGTCAATAGCATTAAGTCCATCGCCTCGCCTTCTGTCCTCTGTGAGTGCAGAGACTGTTCATCTTAGACCCTCATCTCTGAGGAACACAAGTAATGGTATATTAACTTTGGCATACCACCTATTTCAGACTCTCAGGTAACAAAAGGCTTTCTCATGATAAATAAACATGATCTCAGGTAATTCAAAACTAACCCAGGAGAGCCTAAGCACAGTGAGATGAGATCAGGCTGGTCAGAAAACCAGCCTTACTCATTGTCTCTGTATGTGTGTGTGTGCATATTGTGTGTGTATGCATGTTTGCAGTCATGCATGTATTTATGTGTGGGTATATGTGTGTGCATGAGTATGTGTATAGATGCATGAGTTTTCATGTATGTATGTGTGCATGCATGTGTGTTTGCATGCATGTGTGCATGTGTGTGTGCATACACGCATGTGTTTATCTGTTTGCATGTGCATATTCATATATGTGTGCATGTGTGTGTATGCATGCATGTGTTTATCTGTGTGTTCATGTCTGTGTTTGTATATATATATATATATATATATATATATATATACAATATGTGTATAGATGCATGAGTTTTCATGTATGTATGTGTGCATGCATGTGTGTTTGCATGCATGTGTATACAATATACAATAATGCATGTGCATTACATGCATTCATGTGTGTGTGTTATATGTTTTTATGTGTGTGTATATTTGTGTGGGTGTTCTAGCTTCTTTTCTATTGCTGTGCTAAAATACTCTGGGAAAAAGGCAACTTAGGGAAAAAGGAGTGATTTATCTCAGTTTTAGCTTCAGGTTATTTTCTATTATTATGGGGAAGTTGGTGTAAGAGCTTCAAAGAGCTAGTCATATCACTTCTACAGTAAGAGCAAAGGCAAATGAAGCATGCACACTCTTTTGTCTGCTTGCTTGTGCTTAACTTCATTAATTAGGGAATGATGCTGCCCATAGTGGGTTGGGTATTTCAGTTGACATAATTAAGACAGCAACCCACAGACATGACCTCAGAACAACCCAAAATAAATAATTGCTCATTGAGGCTTTCTTCCCAGCAGAGTTTCCTAAGTTGTGTCAACTTGGCAAAGTTAATTATCATAATGTGTGCATATAGGTGGAGGCTAGACATCAATATTAGATGTCTTCTTCTGATGACCATCATCTTATTTATTTATTTATTTATTCGGAGACCCATCTCTGTCTTGCACTGATCCTCCACATTACCTTTGGTTAGGATAGTTGGTCACTGAGCTCCAGAATTGGCCTTTTCTAGATTTTCACCATCACTGTGAACACAAGCAAGTGACACCATGCCTGGCCTTTATATGGATATTGGAGATGGAACCCCAGCCCCTCTTGCTTGCTCATAAGACTCATTACTGACTGTCACCCTCTTGACCTTTACTGGGCTGATTGTTGGCATCCCACAGTTTCATTAGCAGTGACATGGTGAGGTTGTCTCTGATTTTTTTTCTATGACCCTGCTTCGAGCACTCAAATGTTCCTTTCTATCTGTAAAGATTATATATTGAGGTGGGCTCTTCTGTTCTCTCTGTCCCCAAATGTTCTGACTTGTCGAATGTGTTTCCAGTGTTGAATGTGTGCCAATTTCAGGTATGGAGGAAGATGTGCCTGGTGCATCCAGAGCTGTGCAAACGCCACTGTGACAGAGAGGAGCCCAGAGCCACTCCTTGTAGTCTGAGATGCAAGCTGGGCTGCTTCCTTGAGAGTGGAGAATGACAGGCTCTGCTTGTGGATCACTCCGCTGAAGGCTGGATGGTACAGACCTCTGCCATACCCCTATCCAGGTCTAACCTTGTACTTTAGCCTTGCATGGCTGGAGTCTGCACTGAAGAGTTCTCAGTGACTCTGACTTGGGGCTGAGACATACAGCAGTCACTACAGTGTCTGTGAAGGCTCTTTGTGTTTCTAGTCCCTTCCTGTCTGTGGAAAGCCAACTCTGAGAGACTACTGATAGCTGTCTGTGGTGATACCGTGGTCAGGGCTGGGTGAGATAGGGAGGCAGTGGAAGCTATCCTGAACAATGACTAGGTCCCCCTTTCTCTTTGTTTCTCTGTTCTCTCTAGCTCTAAAGGATAGCACAGGCTGAGGTGGATTAGTCAAGGACCAAGGGGAACTAATTGGCAGAGGTCAGGAGGGAAATAATGCATCTCCCTCCTCAGCCTTCCATGCTCTTCTAGAACACTACTTTGGGGCAACTCTGAGTGATGAAAACGGTAAGCTTCGCCTTCTGTATCCCTCGGAAACCTGGGTGGGGACAGAAGAAACAACCCTCCCCCACCCTCATGAGGATAGAGGTAATGACCCTCCTCACTGGGTGGGTACAGAGGCAACTACCCTCTTCACACCCTCCCCTTCTCCCCAATATACCTGTTGAATTCAGCACCTCATCTCTTCATGGGTATGTGACTATAATTTCCACAAATGCTTCCCCCCCTCCTCGCCCCAAAGCCATTGGTTAAAGAAATGTCCTGTTTTGTTTTCTTTCCTATAGCTTGGATGTCATGTGTCGGAACCAAGCACCAAGTTCTGAACAATGTTATTGAGGTGTGGAAAAATCCCCACTCCACAGGATATTCAGCAGTTTTTGCTACATCTTTCCTTCAAGGGCCTACTGCCAATGACAGTCTGTTCATACATGGGTGTATTATAGGTGGCTGTAAGGTCATGCACGTGTGTGAGATCGTGTAGGATTATATGTGTGGAGGCACAGAGGTATGTAGTAGGTATGCACATGCAGTCATATGTAAGCACACTGTATGAACATATATACATGTGTGCCCACTTGTGGGCATATGATTATTCACACTCATATATTTGCACAGTAGCATGCACTTGATCAATCAGGTGTAGATCCACTTGTGTATATGTTTCTATAGGGCTTTGTCCTTCGTGTGGAAGTAGAGACACAGTGGAAATATGTGGGCACACACATGTATCTATCTGGAAACTAAGTTTGCATGGGCAACCCTGAAACAAGAGGGTGAAGATGATTGGAGGGAAGATGGATGGAGTGGTGACCAGGGGACTGGTTCTTCCTCCTTGGGAAAATCTCTTTCTCTGTGAGCAGGGGATTCCTCGAGAGTGTTCCAGGAGCCACTTGATCCAGAGACACAGCCATGTGCACTTATGTCCCTGTGTTGTTAATCAAAGCAGGGCATGAGAACAACCTCCTGGTATGTCTGTTGGTTACCCAGAATGTAAACAACCTTCGGAAGCAAATGTGACAGACTGAGCGATTCATTTCCTGACATGTAATTACAGAGCCCTCCAGCAAATTGTGGACAGTTTCATCTGAAGTTCTGAGAAATCAAGAGTGAGCACATTAAAGACAGTTATCCAGGGTTTCTGCCCTCCCTCCCTCAAAGGGACAGTCCCTCTCACTTTAAATTGCTATTATGTCTGCTGCAGAGATGCTGAGGAAGCAACAGCTATGAAGTCTGCGGCACTGGCACAGTCCCTACACTTTTATTGCCCTTTCTAGTGTCCACCTGTTCTCTGGAGAGGCATGGGTGAGCCTCCCAAATATCCACAGCCACAGCCACCCATGGTACTCCAGCTCCTCTTCTGCCTCAGAGTTCCTTTCCTTTTCTGCATACAGCAATCACTTCTCCTTCTCCTTCTCCTTCTCCTTCTCCTTCTCCTTCTCCTTCTCCTTCTCCTTCTCCTTCTCCTTCTCCTT
>NC_034600.1:4183504-4214394 GCF_900095145.1 Mus pahari | reverse complement strand
CCTCCTCCTTCTTCTTCTTCTTCTTCTT
This sequence comes from Mus pahari, assembly GCF_900095145.1. Lineage (NCBI taxonomy): Eukaryota > Metazoa > Chordata > Mammalia > Rodentia > Muridae > Mus > Mus pahari. The sequence goes on along the minus strand of NC_034600.1, from coordinate 4,214,366 downwards.
CTTCTTCTTCTTCTTCTTCTTCTTCTTCTTCTTCTTCTTCTTCTTCTTCTTCTTCTTCTTCTCCTGTGTGGTTGCAATAGAGCTCTGCCTACAAGGGCTTGCAAGAAGGGTTCCTTACTGCTGCCATTATTTATCCATTTACATATATTATTCAAAATGATAAAAGATATTAAAGAGATGCACTAAGAATTGTTTTAAACAATTCTTTGTTATTCATGTAGTTTTCCTCTTTATTAGAAATGGAGCCATACAACATGCTTGAGCATTGGTAGAAGCATCTGGATTTGTAATGTATTTGATTCCAAATCAACTTTTAGTAGTTATAAATTCAGAAATCTTTGGCCTTTGGAAGATTTTCATACACCCCCATTCAGTTACATGACCCCATATTGCGTCACAACAATCCAAAATTCAAGAAGCTCATGCCTAGATTATCTGCTGTTTAATGGAGCACCAACCCACTGTATGAACAAAATAATGCAGCTAAAATTTCTGCAGGAGGCAGAACTTTTGTGGATACCACCTAAGCCTGGCCTATCTCAGTCTCCAAGGATTGAGCTGGAGACAAATAACAGCTACCAGCAGAAGCAAGTGTAGGCAGATGCTTCTAACTTTAATAGCTATGCAAACAGATAACTTGACCAACTAGGAAAGGACGTTCGGGCGCCAACTCAGAGAGATTGGCTTGGTGTGTAGAGCACCACACTCCCGATGAGAGCAAGCACTTACATCAGATGGGGGAATCACAGCTTAGGACAGTGAAGCTGAGAAAATACACACTGTCCTTCGAATAGTGGACATTTTAGAGTACAGAAAGATAAATGAGCTAGACAAAGGGTATGGAGGGATTCCAGACAGAGGGGAATTCAGGGAAAACCCTCTTTTCTCAGCATTAAATTGGAAAAGCTGAGGACGGACTTTCTAAAAGCTCCTCATTGAGTTTCTTCTGGGGCAGACCAAGAGCCTCTGAGAAACATTCTCCTGGGAAAACAGGCCACTTGATGCTGCGCTCTGCTCAATATCCAGCAAGACAGAAAGAAACCTAGTCACTGCCCACATCTGCAGGGGAACCTAAACACATCCTGCAAGAAGTGAACCAAACCTTGGGAATAATATCACAAGGGTAGAGTGGCATTCACAGCCCAGAGGTGAGGCCAGGATCAGAGGCTTTAACTGGGAAGCAGTCCTCACTGACTGAACGAGCATCTGTAACCCTGGGGCATGAGCAGAGCCTGTGACCACAGAGGAACATTCAGAAATAGAGCCCGAGACAGTACCAGGAGAGAGGCCAGGCTGTGTTCACACCACTGCCCATCAAGCTCTGTTCCCTTACTGACTGCTGCATGCCAATTTAGCAGGCCAGACCAGCCCCAGTGTCTCCTCAGCCCCTAGTTCACCTCCTGTCTGCTTTGGTTATTTTCCTCTCTTGAGACTGTCCAGGTCTGTGATCTTTCTGTGTCTCAGACTCAGACTATACTGTTGTCTTATAGCTTTCATTTTTTTGTTTGTTTATTTGCTTGCTTTTAGTTAATATATAGCAAAATAAAACCCATCTTTCTATCCTTTGGCTTTATCTTCCCCAAAATTGTATGTACAGTTCTCCCAAACTGTTTATCAACTAAACAGTAATTTCATATCTTACCCAGTGTCTTTCTTGTCATTTAAGCCCACAGTAAGTATTACTGAACAGATCCTTTGCTTTCTAAAATGATGGTCTGGGGGCGATTGTCTTGTGTTTGACCATAACTCTATTTCCGTAATGACTCTATAGATAGAGACTAGGATTTTTTTCCAGAAAGAATTCAACTTTTAGAGTAGTGCTGTGGTTTAAGCTTGGTCCGATGAAAGTCAGGCTAGCTAAGGAAACTGACACCTCAACCCTCTTATATACTAGACATGCTTGGGTATTGTAAATATGTCCAGAGAAACATTGTCTCCAAGAGCAGCTGCACAAATCTCAATTACAAAACACAAGAAGGCTATCAACCCAAGGCAACATAACTATTCCTCAAATTACCAATTCCATAGTCATGTCTTCCATTAGGAGTAGGTTAGATGAAACCTAGACAAATAATTGAAAAGAATAAATATAAATATTCTCAAAGACATGAAAGAGGTTGCAAATACATCCAGAATGAATTTCAAAGAGAACAGAAGACTGAATAAGATCAGGAAGTCAATATAGAACTTGAAAACAGAATTCAATAAATTGATAAATGTATTTGAAAAAGCCAAAATGAAACACTAGAAATAAAAAAAATCATTAAGTCAAATAAAAATTCTGTGTAATGTCTTACAAACAGACAGGATCATGGGAAGAACAGAATCACAGGTTTGAAGACGGGAGAGAGAATCTGGAATGTTCAGCAATGACAGAATATAACTTTAAGAAAAGTATGAGTGGACCATCTGGGATCTATGGAACCCACTGAAAGACCAGATTTATGAACTAAACAGCCTTAAAAAAAAGAAGAATTTCATGCTAAAGGAAGAAAAAGCATTTTGAACAAACTTGATGAAGCAATTTTCCAAATCTAGATGAAGAGGTGCCAGTCTAGATACAGGAGGCATTTGAACACCAAATACAAGAACAGAACTGACACATCTGTACTGTATTATAATTAAAACTCTACATATGGATAATAAATAGAAAAAAGTCATATATGGAGGTAGGCCCATCAGAATAATATAAGACTTCACAACAGAAAATTTAAAACCCTGGGAGACTAAGGGTGATTTTGAAGTTCTGAGTGACAACAGCAACCATCCCAGACTATTATATCATGCATAAACATGAGTCACAATAGGAAAAGAAAGCAAAACATTCCACTACAAAAACAGGCAAAAGGAAACCGGGCCCATGAACCCACTCTATAGAAGATACTTGAAGGAAATTCTTCAAGCCAAAGAGAAGATAAACAGATCCATGTGACCACAGAACCAAGTAAGTTACACCTGACCAGCAGTCATGCAAATGAGGAACAGGGAAATATCAAAACGTGTCCAATAATCAGCAAAGTGTCAAGAACTAATAAATGCCTTTGGACAATAGCTATGAATATTGCTGGTCAAAACTTCCCAACTAAAAAGCACAGACTAACAGATCAGATCAAAGAACAGGATTCATTCATCTGTTCATTATCTTCAAGAAATTCACCTCACTACGGAAGACTGATGCTAGGGTAAAAGAAAGAAGAAGTGTTTTTAACCAAATGCAGCTAGGAGAGATGTAGGAATTGTTCTAATAATTGATAATTTGGGGTTCAGACCAAAACTAGTCCAAAGAGATGAAGAAGGTCACTGGCACTTGCACCGTTTAAGGGAATGGTACACTAAGAAGACACAACAATCCTAAACACAGAAAACTCAACATAAGTGTGTCCAATGAAATATTCCTAGAGGGAAATACACAAATTGATCCAAACCTATCAGCTGTCCATGACTTGGCTGCCTTATTCTCATCAACAGACAGATCGTCCCAGCAAGAATTCAAAGAGACATTGAAATGAAGTGGTATTGAAGAGTAAATGGGCTAACTGACCTCTATAGGAGTTTCTATCCCAGCACTGAAAATACATTCTTCTTCTGTAGCCCTATGAGTCTTTCTCCAAAATAGACCACACAGCAAGAAACAGAAAAATCTTCTAAAAATCAGAAAAGAAATGATCACAATAGGGGCCATTAATCTGAGAAACGTATCCACTAGTATCTGAATTACTAGGAACATATTTTTCAAGATTATCAAGTGGAAGCAGACAGCTGCACACACTGGACAAGGAAAGAACTCTACTGGTACCCATGAAGTGCCCAGAATACCTCTTGAAACTTACTTGATCTCACTTTACAGTGAGATCATCATTAAATTGCAGAAAGAAATATGAAGTCCCTAGACTCTAGTGACTAAAGGGCAATAAGTCTGTGGATCAGGCCACAGGTGACACAACCAGTGAGACAGTCAGACTTGTCGTGGGGGCAGAGGGTAGGATCTGGGGTGAACAGAAGCAAAAGGATAAAGAGCTCTACCTGGAGATGTTTAGGAGCTAGCTGATAATGTCAGCATCAGGTAATGCCCCAGAATATGAGAGGAGACTAGGAGTCTGCAAGATTGGCCACGAGGATCACCAAGAGCCCTATATTCTGTTGATTTCTGCCAAGTCTCTCCAGAAATGCTCTTCACTAAGAAGTGTGTTATTGAATGTTACAGCAAATCTCTAGATCAGTTCACACGCTGTGACTGGTCTATGCAAGAAATAAATGGTTGGCTTTTGGGTTTCTAGGAGAGACTTGAAACTGTCCCTTATCCTGGTACCCGACAGGGTTACTAAGCCTCTGGTTGCAGCAATATCCCATGTGTTCTGGAGAATGTTCTCCAAGGTGCCTCCTGAGCACAGATCCAAAGGTAATTTCCTCTCCTGGTGATCAAAGAAAAGCAAAATTCCAGGAGTGGTAACTAAATAGTATAGCTTCCCCTCAAACTTTGACTAGGGGAAATGAAGAATGCAGGCCCCACCTACGGTCCCACCCTCTCTTCCCAGAGATTTTGCCGTTCATGTAGTAATTACTTACTCGAACGTTCAGCGTTCAGTTTGGTGCTGTGTAAGGCTCATCAGTAATGGTGACCTAGCTTATTTTTATTATCTCCTGGAGAAAGTAAAGCATCATGGAACCATGGCAGACTGAGGGGCAGAGCCAACAGCATCATAGTTAGTACGTGGGTACTGGTTGGTCTTCAGCTATTTGGTTGATCCATACTGAACCTCATTTTCCTTTAACCATCTTTGCTCTGACTTAGTACTCCAAAAGATTATCACCAGAGAGCTACTTTCATGGAAACCTGATTTCAAAAGCCCATTCAAGTGGCCTTGGGAACTGCAATATTTGCAGGAGTCACCCGGTCTGCTTCCATATACACCTCACTTTCATATACACCCCAGGTCTCCTGCCTGCTGTCTACCCAATGTACCAATGGCTGACTTTGATAACCTGAGCACAGGCTCCTCATAATTCTACCCTGTATGGAAAGCGTTAACCCCTCTTCCACCTGGGAGACACATTGCATCGCTTGTTAGACCTTCTACAATCTCCTCTCAAGTTCTGGGGCAAGTCAATATTATTTGTGGGCTCCCTCAGAAGATACATATCCAAGACAGGACCATGGATCTGCCTGAGCTGATCACTCTTCTATATAAATTCTTCCTCTAGTGTATATTCCTGGGTTAGCATACAATAGTAGCCAGAATTCATTTAGTGACCCAAATTGAATGGACAGCAAATGACACCATGTTGTAGTATGGTACATATGCCTTGGAGGGTAGAATGGTGTGCTGGGCTTTGAAGACACATGCTCTAGCCTCATGGGTTAGTTTTCAGCTGATGAGAGTCTGCAGTATGGAAAAGCATTAGGCAGAAGAGACTGTGATAGAGGAGTGGTAGATGAAACTGTGCCAGGAACACTGTATGCTGTCCTCAGCAAGGTAGAGAGTCTTAGTCAGGGTTTCTATTTCTGCACAAAACAACATGACCAAGAAGCAAGTTGGGGAGGAAAGGGGTTTATTCAGCTTACACTTCCATTGATGTTCATCATCAAAGGAAGTCTGGACTGGAACTCAAGCAGGTCAGGGAGCAGGAGCTGATGCAGAGGCCATGGAGGGATGTTACTTACTGGCTTGCTTCCCCTGGCTTGCTCAGCTTGCTTTCTTATAAAACTTAAGACTACCAGGCCAGGTATGGCACCACCCACAATGGACACTCCTCTCTTGATCACTAATTCAGAAAATGCCTTACAGCTGGATCTCATTGAGGCATTTCCTCAACTCAAGCACCTTTCTCTGTGATAACTCCAGCTTGTATCAAGTTGACACACAAAACCAGCCTGTACTTAGAGTTTGGAAATGGCAGGCTTGGTCCAAATATCTGCATTGATACACATGATTTTTGTCTTGCATGATGCTGGATGTTTCGTGGCTTCATGCACCCTCTGGCTTTAAAAATGTTCAAGGAGCAACATTAGTCAAGAGGCAGTAGCATCTTGTGGTATCATGATAGAACCTCAGATTGCTTTTAGATATCACATCTGATGCCATCTCTTCCACATGATAGGTCTGTAAGCAGGAGCTTTTGAGGCCCTTAAATTTTTTTTTTTTTCTGGATTCAACCAGTTCCGCCACTTTCGGGGATTTATCACCAATAGGAGCAGGTTTGGTACACTAGAAGCATGGATAAATGAGTACTCCCACTCATTGTTAGAGCTATTAACTTCAAGGGCAGCTGATGACAAGCTGCAACTCACCATCTAATTTGAAAGATGACCATGGTGCCAGGACCTGCAGCAGTTCGTCATGACAACAGCAGGAGGTAGAGTATGTTCAGCAGACATAAGCCAGCGCTGGTAAAGCGAGCAACTGATTGTCACCAATGCAGACAGGTTAGTCCCCTGCAAAGAGGCATGGGTACTGTTTCAAACTGCTACGCTTGTTTGCCTCATTTGATCCCCCAGAGTCCCAATGATACAAGAGCCCTGGAGAGGTACCTTGTAGTCCATATGTCCCAGTCGATCATTAGTCACAGTTACCATTCCAGGTTTTTTTTTTTTTTTTTTTTACCAGCTTGCAGGTGACAGATTCCTAGGAAGAACCAGCAGCGGTCGGATCAGTTTAGGTACTCAAGGTTAGCTTCCCAGAAGTTTTGTCTAAAGGCTGGCATAGAACAAGATCGGGGATGCCTAAGTCAAGCCCCGTTAAACACTATTGAAGGTCCTTAGTAGGATGAAACACTGAGTTATCCAGCTAGTTTGGGATGCATTGAGAACCAATTGAGATAATTTAAATCTTTAAGGGGAATTCTGGTCTTTAATTGAGCTGAATCAGTTTATGTTCAAGTTCAGTGACTAGTTCTCAGGGCTTTGCTCAACGAAAATGTGACTGAAACAAGTGTAAAATTGGAAAAATTAAAAGATGCTTTGCACTCTAGGTTGTTTTAGAAAGGCTAGGCACAGGGCCTCAGCATATTTTTTTCTTCCATGGATCTATTTCCCCACCCCTAGGATGGCAGATGCAGAGACCCAGTTGAGGAGAACAGATGCTGCTCAGGGCAGTGCCCTCTGGGCCCCCAGAGCTGCCCAGAATCTCTCTTTGAAGAGCTACTTTCACCATGACCCATGGACAACAAATAGTTGTGGTCAGCTTGCTCTCCTGGGGACAAGAACCTGGTGGGGACCACTGTTGTTTCAGAAGGAAGGAATTTCTTGTCCCTCTTTCCTGGGGATCTGTTCCAGTCTCCATCGTGAGGATCTCATGGATGCTGCTGCAGGGCTCTCAAGATTGAAAGGAAATGCCCATTCTAAGCCATAGGTTAACTAGGAACAGGAAACATGCCACATGTTAAGGCCCAAAATGCTGACACAGTGTCCCTGGGCTTGTGGGTAAGTGCCTTAGACAGAGCCACGGGTAGCTAACAGCCCAAAGAGCCCCTGCTGGTGCCTGCAACTTCACCAGCTCTCTTGGGTCACCCTCTCAACTTGTCTTTTTTTTTTTTTTTTTTTTTTCATAATGTCCCACTATGAACTACGTGGAAAGAAAATGCACCCCACCCACCCTAGATGCCCAGGTGAGACTATGAACAAATTCTTTTTAAGGTCATCACCTACTTTCTGTGCTCATTTTATGTGCAAATCATTGACCAGATGGACAGAGGATATCTGTGGGGAGGGAAGCCCAGAGTTGGCTACCTTGTCACATCCCCTTGTGTGTGAACCCCAGGACAACTTCTGGAGGAAAGGAAGACATGGTTACACTGAGCTGCCTGAGACAGGCTCAGTGGTAAGCCAGCAGCATCTGATCTTCCTTATGGCTACAAAGTGCAGGGGAACCTAAGGGGAGCCCCAGCCAGTGAACCCACGAGCTGGGGATAATCTCAAAAATGGCTTCTCATCTCGCAGTATAGTGGGCAGGGTGAAAGGGGGACCCACAAACCCAGCGTTTAGAACTCTATGCCACTCACCGGGAGTGCAAGGCCCTTGGGTTGGGACTGAGCCTGGCACACAGCATCCAGAACAGATTCTGAAGTCTGAGGACAGTCCCTGGAGGATGTAACCCTTGCTGCTGTGAAGTTGATAGTGAAGAGCCACAGAGCCCTTGGGGAGCTGTAACTTTCGTTTTGTATCTAGAGGGTTAACGGTATTTGCTTTTGTTTTGTCTTCCCAGAATGCTTCTAGATGGCAGGATTGAGGACACTGGTGACAGCTGTAGCTACCTAGGTATGGGATGGATCTAGGGGCAGAGTTAAGGAGCCATGTTCTGCTCACAGAGTGGTAGCTGCTCAGTCAGAGGCACACTGAGGTGTGTCAGTGAACACTCACACTCTGTGTTTGCTCTATACAAAGCACACTTGGCTGTGAGGGCTCTTGTATGATCAAGAAGCATGGGTCTGTGCGAATGCCAGGATTTTGGAGGAGCAAAGCATGTGTGAAAACACGCAAGGACACTCACTGAGCAGAATTGCCTTGCTGAGAACCTCCTGCTCAATGTCGCCCTTCTACTGTGCCTTTCAAAGCCACCGTAGGGCGAGCATCCTTGGCTCCAAGTCGCTGGCTATTTCCTGATGTCACCACTGTGGTTCTGACACTGAGACAGAGCCAATGAGCTGTTGTGTGCTGTGGAACTCTTGTAGCCATCTTTCAGGGTATGGACATTTTGCATCTCTCCCGAGGCCCAGCGTGGACAGCTCACTGGCAAGAGACAGGCATTTTCCTGACCTCTGTGGCCAACTGCCATGGGTACTGTTCCTGGCTGTCTTGGAGTTTGAGAATTGGCCCGAGGAGGCCAGCTCAGCATCAGCTGAGGACTGGGACAGACAGGGGGAAATAGATGACGGTAGCCTGTTGTTTTAGGAAGGAATGCCATATGGCCTTCCTTGATCTTTGCTTCCCTTCCTAAAACCCATCCAGGGAAGCATCAGCATGTGGACAGCAAGGGCTGCCTCTGACCACATTTTACACTACACAGGACCCTTTGTTTTTTAACGGAGCTCGGCAGATTATGGTCCACTTAGCATGCGGCACCGTAATACTTTATTTCAATACTATATGACATCGTTAGGGACATTTTATGCTGCCGTTGTCCGTGGATCATAATTCTGTCTGCTCAATCAGCCTCACTACGACTCAACTTCCAACGCACATCAAAGGCGGATAAGGTTTTGTTGGTGTTGTTGTTGTTTTAACTTTGCTCGCTTAAAATGATTTCCCTCTAGATCAAGACACAGAGCGCAAAATATTAATCAGTTTAAATAAATATCAAGACTACCCAAATAATATGAATAATTGGCACGGAATAGAGCCTACCGCCCAGTGCCCAGCAGCTGGTCACGCTGGCGCGTGGCACCCTCTCAACAGTCTTTGAGATAATGACTTTGGCATCTGCCGAAGAGCGCTTGCTACTGCCCACAGAATTTACAACTCGCAAGTGGGAAACAGAGGCTCTGACAGAACTTTTTTATGCGAGGTCTTTGAAATTTATTAATGTAATGCAAACACAAGCCTTCCAACCCATTAAATTGTTGATGTTATGCGAATCCACTCTGGAATTGCAGACCCTCATTAACATTATTTGCATGTTAATCTGCATCTTTTTAATTAGTGATATTATTTATGCACATAATTTCCGCCTACTGGTGCCAAGGCTGAAGCGCATTAATTAATCTACTGAGATGCCAAACTGTTTATTTTCCCCCGTACTTTTATTTGTTTACATGGTGTTTTGGATTCAGGGAAAATAAAAAAGAGCCTGAAGAATAAAAGCAGAAAGACAAGATTAACTAAAAGCTCTTTTTGTTTTCATAATTTAAATTGTAATATTAGCCAAATGTTGTGTTTCTTTCCTTAGAGATCGGTTATTCAGTTACATTACCTTGATGTATTATTAAAATTTATAATGGGCTCTAGAGGCTTCTGTTAGTTCTTGCCTTCATTTACAGAATATACTCAATGTTATTTTAATCTTCCTACAACGCTTCCATGCATAGGCAATGATGAGCCATCCCTTGCGAATCGCCAGCGTGCTCCACTTTGCACAACTGATAAACATTTAAATAAGCCTTTTCAGAAAAGAATAGCATGGAGAATCATTAACCCATTGATGGAGTCAGCTACTCCTCAGTAATTCATCTTTCCGTAAACTAGGTCAACGGTAAAACGCACCGGACCTGGTGATATCAGAGCATCCCCATCATTGAAGTTGCAGTTGCTAGGCATGATCCAGACTTGCATGCCCAAATGTACATGTATGTGTGTTTGTGTGTGTGTGTGTGATTATGTGCATACACACAGCACAGACATCTTAAATGTATGACAAAAAAAGTCCTATATTCTCTATGCCAAATGCTGGTTGTGTGACTCTGAACCCCGCAGTAAATAGTGTAATTCAAGAACAGTATAAAAATAGCATAATTCCCAGCCATGTCACCTGGCATGTACCATCCACAGCACATCCCAAAAGCATCCTCCGAGCAGTGTGAAGATGCCCTGTGAGTGCACACAGAGAGGGAGAAAATGATCCTTTTCCAACATTCATTTCCCAGGGATACAGGTACCATCTCTGCTCGTCCTACAAAATACCTGCCAAGAAAGCTGACAGCTACCCCTAAGTTCACCCTAGTTCAAAATGACCTCATATGGCACAAGAGACTAACCAATCACCACAGTGGTCTCCTATTTAATCAGGGGGCTGAAATCTATTGGGCAAGGTGCCACGGCAGAATGAAGTTAGATGGAGTTCCTTCTGGCTGACACTGTTTGAATAACACATGATGCCAGGTTGTAGTTCATTTGTGTAATGACTGAATCATGGTCTGCCTCCTGGTTCACAGAAGGGTCAAGAAGTGGGATTCAGTTGCAGTGGGAGTAGGAGCACAAGGACAAGGCTGGAAGTGGGAGGACCAGGAATCCAGGTCAGGAGCATGCATGCTTAAAAGCATGTTGTTCTGCTATTCCACAACATGATATTTTGTTGTTTTTATTTTCATTAGTTACCTTTCTGTGGGGCAGTGAGCTGTGCACAGGCAGCCTGGTCCCCAGTGGAGCTCAGGCTTTGAATCCCAGAGACCCTGCAGGTGACTTTCACCTGCAAGGGACAGAAGGCCCGTTTGCCATGCTCTCAGACACCAGGCTCCTGACACAAGGCCCCAGCTCCATAATTCTGTGGCCATCAGTCACATAGAACAATGCTCCAAGCTCCTGGTATTTTTGTCTGGACTCCACCCCCACAGTTACCTGGCAACAGCCAGGCATGCTCCTCCCCACAGTTACCTGGCAATAGCTAGGTTGGCCTAGCCCACTATAAAATGGGCTGTTTGCCCCCTCCTCCCTCTCTTACTCTTACTTCCTTACTCTTAATCTTGCCTCTCTCTGGCCCTCTTGCTCACCCTCTTTCCCCTTCCCCTTCCCCCTTCTCTCCACGTGGCCATGGCCTGCCTCTACTTCCTTACTTTTTCCCTCTCTGCCTTTCTACAATAAATGCCTTAGAACCATGGAGTGTCTCTTCTCATTGGAACCCACCATGGTGAACAACAAAGCAGGTATTCCTTCAAAGAGCCTAATCTCATGCACCCAAGTCAGTGGGAACCAGCCAGAGCTCTCTTCTCCTGCTCTCTACCCTTCACCTCAGTGCTAGAGCCAGCTCTGCAGGGCCCCACTCTGTTCTCAGCTCTTCCTTGGCATCCAGCGGCGCGTGTGTCTGAGGTGCCCAAGAGTAAGAACCTGCCATCCCTGAGCTCTGTGCAGGGACCCCAGCCAATTCCGGCAGGTCCACGGGGATCTCAGACTTGGCTTCCCCACCCCCGGATGGGGTCCTGCAGCTTCTCACAGCCCAATGCCTACCCAGGGGCAGCGTGGGGTGTGCACAGTCAAACTTCCAGCATCTTGCCTCCACGAGTGGCCCTAGTCCTGTGGTGGGCTGGAATCAGGACCCCACTTTTAACCCACACCTTTTGTTTTGTGGGATGCCTTTGATTTTTACCAAGCAATGCATGATGGCCATTTCTCAAGATCTACTTGGGTCCTCTGCTTCCAGACTGATGAAGATGTGGGTCAGTGGGAGCATGTATCACCGGAAAGCACTAGATGAGCCTTGGACAAGTGAACTGTGCTTACTGACATATATCTCTTTTTTAACTTTGCAGGTGATTATGTAAGAATAGTGTCCAGAATAAGACAAGCTAATGGGGGGGTTCTTTATAATTTTATGAATAACTTTAAATAGATTATATTGTGTGCATGTGTGTGTATGAGAGTCTATGTGAGTGTGTGTATGAGAGAGAGACTAAGTGAGCAAGTAATAGAGAGAGAAAGAGAGAGAGAGAGAGAGAGAGAGAGAGAGAGAGAGAGAGAGAGAGAGAGAGATGCAGCTAATGATGTGAAATTATACAGGGCAAACTAAACTGAGGGAATGAGTTCTCTCCATCCCTTCCATGTGGGTCTTAGGGCTCAGTTCAGGTTATCAGGCGTGATGACACCTGTCTTGATTCTCTGAGCCACCTTATCGGCTATGAATAGCTTCCAATGATGACTTTTTTTTTTCAATTGAGAATATGTGCAGGGAAAAAAAGTAGATGCAATAATTATGTGTTCTGCCCAACACCAAGAGGTAATGGACTTACCTCTGGTCTCTGTGTAAATTTGTATGTGTGGGAGCTCATGTGTGTGTTACATATACTCAGGTATGTGCAAAGGCCACACCCATGTACATATGGAGACAGATGTCCTTCTCTATCACACCCTGTCTTATTTCCTTGAGACAGGGTCTATCAGAAAACTTGGAGCTAGGCTAGTGACCAGCAAGTCTACCCCAAAGATCTTTCTACTGCCTCTTTTTCTTGGTTTTGGAGTTAAAAGTGTGTGTATGACCAGATAACCACATATAGACTTCTTATATGGGTCTTGGGATTTAAACTGGGTTCTTCCTGCTTTTCCAGCAAGTGTCCTTACCCACTGACCCACCCACTAGCCTCAAGTGGTAGCCTTCAAAGCTAAGCCTGGAAGCATGGAGCAAGGGCAAGCCTCCTAGAACTTGAATGTTGCAACCTTGGTGAGGTCCCTACAATTTAACTATGAATTCTGGGGTTGACTGATGTGAAGTCTCTGGGAACAAGCTGACAAGAGAGTTGGTTCCTTCCCTTAGGGTTAGACAGTTTGGAATTCAGACAGGTCTTGTCTTTCTTCTGTCAGAATTAGAAGCTTTTGGGGTGCACCTACAGCTCTGGAATAGGAGGTCTTGTAGGTCAGTGGTGAATCCCATTTGCTATATACTTGCAGTTGTCACACCCATAAAGATCTTCCTCTGCTACTGTTGGCTCTTGACCTTTACAGTCAGTCACAGAGTTCTATAGCAGGACAGCATGATTATACTATGCATGCCAGTCATATGAAGCACACTGTGGCATATTTATCAGTTGCACGGTGAACACTAAGGGGTGTTTATCATTCACATGAAACACATGACAGCATGTTGTTTGGACACTCATCTTATAGTAACACACTTGCACTCCGACGGACCACCTATCCTATGTGCACCTCTTTTCACCATCTAGAGTTTGACAAATTCATCTCCACTCCCACCTAGGATATTCTGTGACTCACACAGCAGCGTGGCATGGCTGGGTAAGCAGTGTCACTGGTGTGAGAATATCATGGCCAGCTCAGAAACAGGCCTTTGGCTCTGTTCCTTCCACGTTATGTCTTGATCAATGATCCTAAGATGAACTTGGTGAATCGACAAGAAATCCCTGTGCTGATGCAGCAGACAGGCTTAAGAAGTAAAGGCAGATGGGGCATTGTTTTTTCTTATGAGGTTATAGTCCACATTCTCTCTGTCTCTGTCTCTGTCTCTCTGTCTCTCTGTCTCTGTCTCTGTCTCTCTCTCTCTCTCTCTCTCTCTGTGTATGTGTGTGTGCATGTGTTTATTTGTGTGTGTATATTTGTGTGTGTGTGTGTTGCACGTGTCTGTACATGTGGATCCTGGGTACTATTCCAGTACTCTACCAAGCAGGTGTTCCTAGCCCAAGTATGACTTTGAATTGCAAAAGGAGTTTCTATTTTGTAGAAAAAAAAAAAAAGCCTTTTCACATGGTTGCAAGACTCTTTATTTGATCATTTGGTAGAGACGACAAGGTGATGGGAGATGCATTTAAGTCTTCTTGGTAACTGACATTATAATATTCAGATGCTATTGTATAGCACTGAGGACACCATGCTCTCGTGGCCTTAATTAAAGTGACCGCTATGCCCCACATCGTATGGAAAGAAGACACCTCACTCTGTGGTCTTTACTGGTACAGTTGGGATTCTGTGAAACCGTGCTAGAGAGCTGACCTTCACTGAGCATCCCTCACTCCTGCTCCTACTAAAGGTCTTCTCTGTGATGAATTGTGCTCCACGCCCCTACCCAAGGGTGCATGCAGTACCCCTTGGTGTTTAGTTTACAGCCTCTTGAATTATACCTGGTCTCTAAAGCACTCACAAGATGGTCTTAAGTACAGCTCACCCTTTTCTATTTAATTTCATTTGCCGTTAGTGTTTGGAGGCTCTCCAGTGAAGCACTTCAGAAAATTCAATAGAATTCCTGCTCCAATTAATATAGGACCCAATACAGGGGGAGAACAAGCTCCAAGCTTAGCTGAGTGTAGACACTCCATCAATGGAGGCCACAGCTGTGGAGGTGCATGGATACCATAAGACATGGTATTCTGAATGATCGGTGAACTGTGTCACTGTGGAGTCCTCCTTGACTGAACCCAGGCAAGTTTCTGAAGACCTGTGATGCACACCTAGTTACCTGATGAGCCCCTGGATGTCTTTGCGTAGTTTTGATAGTGATTGACTTTCCACTGCTTCCGTTACACAAATTGAATGGATGCTGAGTTCTTATTTAGGTTTTGTCATCCACTCTGCCTGGTGCTGATGCAGAGCTGGCTCTCAAGGCATCATGGTGTTTCATACTCTGGGCACTACTATTACTTCATCTCATGGCTTGAGGCACAACAAAAGTTGATAAATATTGTCTTTAAAATTGGTGGGCTATATAGTTTGAGCGATTTCTGACTCAGGGTAATAATGGCTTCCTAAGTAAACCGAACTATAGTGATAAGGAGCTGGGTGAGGGTAGTGGTAGTGCATACTTGCTCTCTCAGTATTCTGGATGCTGAGGCAGGAGGATCACCACCACTTCTGAGCAAGCCTGGGCTACATAGTGAGCTCCAAGTCAACTAGGGCTACAGATAGACTCTGTCTTAATAAAAAAACAAGCCAAAGAAAATTAGTTATAACCTCTTACAATGTTAACCTCAATTTCAAGCATTTGCCACCAGCTACAAACTTCATATCCCACCCTGAAAGTCGACCCAACATGCATGCCTCCAGATCTTCCTCATGGTGGTCACATATCCAACAGAAGCTCAGGACAGAACAACAGATTCTAAGTCATCACTGGCCTCCAAGATCCTGCTAACATCGTTGTTTCATTAACAAAGCATTTTTGGCTGTCATAACCGATCAGTATGGTAGTTCTTTCTTGATGCTGCTTATTATAAATCACGTTGCAACAGCACATTATTTTGCAAGGAATGAAAAGCGAAGCCATTCTCTGTCAGCTGGAATTAACTGCCAGGAAAGGAAGGTCTTTCAGAAAGGAAGGGAGTCAATTAGCATATGGAAATCTGTTCTCTGATATCAGCCTATACTTGTTGACACAGTAAAGTGAACAATGTGTGTCCAGGCAGAGACCAAAGTTACTTGAAATGCTTCCTTGCTGTAGTTGCTGGTTAATAAGTGCTGTTTGAACCACGTTATTATTTTTGTTTCTAATCATATGTGGTATTGGTGCCACATGCAAAGGAGTTCCCCAAGCAGTACCCAAAAAGAACTTGAACTTGCTGAAGTCAGAACTGCTGCAGTGTCCAGTGGCTCCCGACTCAGACCTTCACATCGCTCTCTTCTTCCAGTTGTGGTGGATGCGGCTGCTGGCAGGTAGCACTTGCTCTGGTTCCAATCTGAACTGACTTCTGTGTTTGTCTACCTCTGTGAGTATAGGTCAGAATTCTTTTAGTGGATCAAGCTCCTGCTACCTCCCTGACTGGAGGCTGTGGAACCAGTACTCTGTCACCAGAAGAGGGGAAGACATCCCCTTTTAGTGAGTGGGCAGAAAATTTCCACATTTTGGATATACTGCTCAAGACAGGAGATTTTTGGATGGATGTATAGTGAAGAACTGTAGGTACCAAGATGATGTTTCAGCATGTGCCTGTCAGAGTCATGAAGTGACATGACTGTCGTTGCCTGAAGTACAGTGGTATGATGGCACATCCTAGTGCCTTACAAGATTGTTTCTAATGCCTTTCCCAGGTCAAAGGAAGAGGGGAAATCACTTGTTACAGGAGACTCTCACAAGGCCAGCATGAAATCCCGAGGAATTTCTCTCCATTTATATTCTAGTAAATGCTATAAAAGCAGCTAATAATTGACAGACATGAGCTTTCTGATGGTACAAATGTGAGTTGTATGTAAGCCTTTCTGTTAGTCCCCTCTCTACCTGTAATAAACAGACATTTCTTTACATATCTCCAAGAAGTCATACAATTGGTATCTGAACCAGTGATAAGCCAGTGTGGAGTATGTACAGAGGAAATCTCATGGTGTTCCCTTTCCTAGTATAACCCTTCTATATATTATCTGTCAGGTAAGAATTTGTGTGCCTCTGATTGGCTATAGGCAGACAGAGCATGGTGTAATTCACTAAAAGCAGAGACTACATTGTAAGAAAGCTGTGGTGGCAGTCATACCACCAGAGTTATTGGTGACAAGATGTGCTTGAATCCATGCGAAAAAGAAAAAGAAAGGAGAGAAAGAAGAAAGGAAGGAAAGAATGAAGGAAAAAAGGAAGGAAGGAAGGAAGGAGGGAGGGAGGGAGGGAAGGAAGGAAGGAAGGAAGGAAGGAAGGAAGGAAGGAAGGAAGGAAGGAAGGAAGGAAGGAAGAAAACCAGATGGAGGTGCTTGTCTGGGTCATTAGGAAGCAACTATGTTATTATCTGTGTTAAGCTGGAGTTTGTAGAAAAAATTTTGGTAAAAAGCAAAATGCTATACTTGTGAGTTTCCGGGAGGCTTTAAAAGCAAAACAGTTAGCTGAAAGGGTAAACAAAAGGGAGCGGTAAGTCACTGCCCCTTTAAGCCCCTGCTGAAGAGGAAGGCGACCTCATAAAGCATGACTCAGTCTACAGGCTCTCTAATGAAGTGACTGTGATCGGGCCACTCTTGGTTGTCAACTTGACAACATCTGGAATCAACTACAACCTTAGCAGAGTATCTAGGAACTCATATGAAGGATTTTCTTTGCTAAATCTGGGCTATTCCCGCTGGTGGCAGCCCACGTCATGAGAGGAGGAAGCTTCTGCTTTTTGCCTGCATGCCCTCACTACTGATGACAATTTCATTCATCCTGTTTCTGAGGCATTCATTCATTCATCGGTATGACAACCTATTTCTTCCGGATTCGAACATAGATTGAAGACCAGCAGCTCTTTAGGACTTCCCTGGGATTCCAGTGTAAGGTTGGGATTTCTGAGGTATCCAGTCTTGGGAACTGAACAAATTCTGCATTCTCAGCCTTTGCACTGGGAGATAACTAATTGTTATCTTCTCATTGGCACTATCTGGAACCCAGCTCATAAAGGGCATCCTAATAAACCCCCTTATACATATTCATTCTATCAGTTCTGTTCCTTTAGAGAACTCTGACTAATAGAGTGACCAGGTCAGAACTGTTCTTTATGACCAGAGTTCTAATGTTGAACTGTGGATCGATTGACCACTTATTAATGTGCGAACCACTTGGGCTTTCTTTAGTCACAATGGAGAATCAGGTGTACCTTAATTTACAGTACCACCAGAGGCATTAGGGTTAAGGGTAACAGTGGATAGATATGGAGACAGATTGTCACAGGTGATAAAGTTTAAGCTTATTCTATGCTGGGGAACCCTCTGCCCCCTTTCTCAGAGATACTGTGCACGTCTCTGCCAGTGCAGGAAGGTACACTGGGTGAGTGGACACTGATGAGGCCTACCAAATGAGAAAGTTTGACATGTGCAGTTGTATGACATGGGAGCCAGGAAAGTTGAGTAATTTCTGACCCAGCTCAAATCCCTTTCAATAGCAAGGTGTGGTCAGTACAGTAGCCAGACAGCCCATTATGGCCAACTGTGGATTATACAGAATCAATTAAAGTAGTGTATCCAATCAATGCTCTTTTGATAGAGTAGTTGATGTGAGGATGAGATCTTTTCATGCCGTAAAAGACCTTGGTTACTCTCTTTGTCATATTTACTTAGATTCTAGAGTGTGTGGTGTTTTCAGTTCCCAAACCAATTCACATTAATTTGTATCCTCACCATAGACAACAATGGCCCTTCAAAGTACTTTCCCAAGGTTGTTTTCGTATTTCCAGTACTTTCCATAGGATGGTTATTTTGTCTCTGAAAAAAAAATCATTATAGAGAGTATGTCCTAGTTTCAGTCCTATTGAGGTAATAAAATACTTCAACAAAAACAGTGTTGAGGTGAAAAAGTTTATTTCACTCCAAAATTCCAGATTATGAACCACAACTGTGGAGGAGCCAGCTGACCACACTGCATCCATTGTGAAGATATTGAGAAGAATTAATGAATGCACGCCAGTGCTTCCTTCCTCCTCTCATTCTTCCATAGGCCACATCCCTGTCTATGAAATGCCACTACCCACATTCAGGGTGGGTATTCCTACATTAATCATTACGATAAATAAAAGCTCCTTACAGGGGTGACTACAAGTCACCCTAACCTACATCCTTCCTCATAGAGACTTTTCGGAGGTGATTCTTGATTGTATCACCTTGACTAAATTAACCATCACAGATGATAGAAGATTAACGTCTGGGGGCTGCTGCCAGAGTCCCCCTTCCTTCCAGCATCTGCCTTGGGGATAGTGGGTGAGAAGGTGTGGAGTCAACCACATAGATTCTGGGAGCAGATGAGAATGCAGAAGTGAATGCCCTTTATAACCTCCACCCACGACCCATTGGTTCCAAGCAAGTATGTCGTCCAAGGGGCAGTTCCTGATTGACTGTCATTGTCTGCATCAGCAATCTCTAGGCTCTCAGGCAGAAGTTACCTCCACAGCTGTTCCTCTTACAGAGGGCTTCATAGTTTTATATTCAGGTTCAAGGAGATAGGAGATTTACTGCAAGTTATAAGAACTGGGCACAGCTATGGAAGACTAAAGCTTGTCCTAAGTTTGAGAGACTTAAGGCTGAATTAGATGCAAATAATCCCTGCAAAGTTATTGAGAAAACCAAAAGCAAGTTGGGGGGCAGTTATTTGGCCTTTACTTCCACATCATTGTTTGTCACTGAAGAAAGTTAGAACAAGAACTTAAATAGGACAAGAACCTTAAGGCATGAGCTTATGCAGAGGCCATGGAGGGGTGCTGCTTATTAGCTGAGGCACCATGGCTTGCTCAGCCTGCTTTCTTATAGAACCAAGGACCACCAGCCCAGGGCTGGCACCACCCACCATGGACTGGGCCAACTCACATCAATCACTAATTAAGAAAATGCCCTATAGGCTTGCTCTATCTTATAGAGGCATTTTCTCAATTGAAGTTCCTTCTTCTCAAATGATGACAACTTGTGTCAGGTTAACATAAAACTAGCCAGCAGAACCCCACACAGCCAGACCTATAACTGTAAAGCCCGCAGCTGAAGAGCGTACACTCAGAAGGCACTTTGCCTGAGTGAAAAATAAAATACAGTCCCAGAATGCACAAGTTAGTTGATTGAAAAACCCAGTGCTAAAGGTTCATTTTCTTTCTAGAAATAGATGTTTGTCCAGGGAAGTTCCTGAGACTTCTACATGGTATCGGGAATTGCAGTTAATGTTGGTTACCCACCTGAACTGAGTAGAAAACGCTTATTATTAAAAAATACCACATTTTTGCTATTGTTACAGAAACAGACAGGTTAATCAATGAAATTGAGTTAAAGACCCAGAAATAAACCCACGCACCTACATACACTTCATTTTTGATAAAGAAGCCAAAACCATATAATGGAAAAATGATGCTGGTCTAACTGTCTACACATAGAGGAATGCAAAGAGATCCATATTTATTACCCTGCACAAAATTCAAGTCTTAGAGAATCATGAACCTCAACAAAAAACAGGATATACTAACTTTAATAGAAGAGAGAGTGGAAAATAGCCTTGAACACATTGGCAAAAGAAACAATTGATCCTCCTCATTCAGCATAGTCACTGTGGCCCTTGTGTATCATGAAAGCCTCCTCCACTGTTATGTCTGATAAAACTCTTAAGTAAGAGCACATAGCTCCCAGATTTACAGATGTGCAGGGAAAGCAAATGAACTGTTAGGTCAGGCTGGAAGTTCCGCCTAGGGTGGAGGACAGGGCCACAGTTTTTCGTTTAGAATTTGCCCCCTCTGCTGCTATGCCCTTGTTTTGGAGATGAAAAGGCTCACTTTCTTCTTGAATTCAGCTTCCTTTGATAACTGCCCCATTCCTATAGGAAGCGTTGACACCACATTGTGTTTCCGTGATACTGTATCTGTTTTGGAGACATCAAGGTTTTTGGGTTCATAATGTACTTAGTCTATACCCAGCAGATCCAGACCTTGACCCAATGGAACTTTTCATCAAGGCTTCAGAGGAGCTTCCAGTCACGGCAACACAGAACATGCTCCCTTCGCAGAAATTACTGACTTTTGATAACTTTGAATCACTATTAAGGTTTCATATTCTCCATCATTATCAGGATTATCGGATAAGGATTTATCCCAACCTCCTGGTGCCAGGATAGCAAAGGACGGGCTTTATAATGCAGCCACGGAGTATAGCTCTGTTGACACATTGCTCAGAGCAACAGACTTTGATCAGACCAGAAGTTCTGAAGGGCCATTGGAGTGTTCACTGAGCTCATTCTCAGAATAAAATCTCTTAAGAGTTATTCTTCCAGGCTTCTATATGAGCAAATAGCTAGCTTCATGCAAGTTTGCCATTATTTCAACAACAGAGCCTGTAGACCAACCCTACATTTTTGGGAAATAGACACTTGATATGATAGACCTCAGAATCTCAGCACTGGCAACAATGACTTCTGTACATAGACATCCAGTGGTGCCAGGAATAGAGGGGACAGGGAGAATTTTTTGCACCTTATACCGAACTTGCTTGGGGTGAACTAATTTGAACTTGCTTTGGCCTAATTTGCCTTTCCCAGACATAGAATGATTTTTCAGAGCCAGAAGCAGATGCATAATTTGAGACAACACAGCAGAATTCAAAGGCCAGAGCCCTCTTTAAGGATTCTGGGAGTATTTTAAGATGGTAGCTGGATGTGGTGGCTCTGCTCTATGATTCCAGTACTTGAGAGGCTGAGGGTAACTTGGATTGCATAATGAGCTTGAGGTTGGCCTGTGTTACAGAGTAAGATATTAGCTCAAGAGAAAACGCAAAGAAAATCCGTCAAACAATAATCTTGGAGCCCTGTCAATGAAAAAATGACATAGACTACAGGAGAGCTAATTGGTGTGACTTAGATCTTGGCTTCCTTTTAACATCAAGCCTGCCTTGCATGAGACACTTAGACTCTGGCTTCCTTTCAGCATCAAGCCTGTCTTGCATGAGACTCACCTCTGCCAGCCTATGGTCCCAGCCACAGCTTATCCTACCTCTGCTCAATTATGTGAATTCTCCTGAGAGGCCCCATGAGGTCTATATTCTTCTCCAGGTTCAAGCGAGCAGAATACATGGTGACTTGGAGATGCCCCATTCCCAAGTGTAACCCATGATCCCGGCTTCCAATTCCTGCTGTCTGAGGTCTCCCATTCATTCACGGCATCCCTGATAAGACATCATTGACTTCATAGGAGGACACTAACTGAGGGGTCATGGCAGAAGCCTAAAGGCAACCATGTAGGTTTGTCCATCTACAGTAAGACATATGCTCCACATGTGTTTTGGCCTTTCAGGCATTTGTGAAAACACCACCACACGGGTAAGCTGGTAAGCTGACATCATTGAGTCCACCAATGCTCTCTGATAATGCGTCAAAGCAACCACGGGACTGTCAAAAGCAAAATAAAGAACACAAAAGAAGAATTTATTAGAACTATTGGTCTGTACACTAATTTTAAGTGTTTCACAGTCAAATTAACAACAACATTAGGTCCATTGGTGTGATAGAAGGGGAAGGTAGTATCCTCTGAAAGAGCTTCTAGTAGCTACAGAGAAATTTAACTCTTTATGATACATTCAGAATTTAACAGTCCCATTTCCTCAATGGTTTAAAAAGTAATTACAAAATAGAAAGTAAGTTACTTTGTTGAGGCATTGTAGAATTGTTTATTTTAGTATGAATACATAATAAACAATATCAACATTTTCATAGAAAAAGAATGATTACTGAGACACAGCTGCTGGTAACATTTTATTGTGTATATGTACCTTTGTATATGTGTTCTCGTGTGTGTGTGTGTGTGTGTGTGTGTGTGTGTGTGTGTGTGTGTGGTGTGTGTATGTGTGTGTGTACTTTGAGATGAAGTCTTGCTGTGCTCCCTATTCTGGTCTTGAAGTCCTGGTCTCACATACATGATTCTCTTACCTCAATGTTTTGAAGAGTGTTGGTGAAAAGCATTCTGTAAGTTCCCACTTAAGCTTCTTGTCCAACGACATCTATTTAACCAAGTATTTTTACTGTCAGTCCAAAGCGTTTGTGGGTGTATGTAACTTGGAGTAAACGGTTATGGTTGTGATGGGAGTATTATTGTGGAAACTCCATGTTTCACATTCTCAGCCAAAGAGTATAATAAAATGACCCTGGGAGCAGACATGTAGCCAAATAGATGTGTTGTCTTAATTAGTGAGAATAGATGGCATCTGTCTGTGGCTTCTCCAGTTTCTACATTGTTGCAATCTAGCTCATAGTTTTTCTCTGCCTTCCTTGTCCATCTGCCAGTTACCTAACTTCTTTATATTGTATCTCTTTCTCAGTGAAGGCTATGCCTCATCCCTCCCCTCTTCATGGCAGCCTCTAGGCTTTCATAAATGTATTTTCCTTTTCTTCCTGATTGTTATCAAAAAGTGTTAATTTTAGTGTTTTAATCTTCTTTTGGAGTGCATTAAAATTCATGGTGAGATTGTCAACATATAATTAACATGACATGGCTTTAATCTTCATCAGGTGCTCTGGAAATTACATTCCTGCCTACTGAGAGATGTTTTCATGATTGCGGTTCCTTTGTTTGGCTTAAGGGATTTCTCAAGCACCTTCCTTCCCAAAGTTTACACAAAGCTCTGCAAGCACAGAGCACAGAATTTCTTGATTTCATTACTCAAGAATAATAACTATAAAGATAAGGGATTCCCACTTCCACAGAATTGGAGTTTACTCTTAAAAGTCCAGATCACAAGGCTTGAGAGATGGATCAATGCTTAAGAGCCCTTGAAGTTTTTGCCAAGGACCTGGATTCAGTTTTCGGGATCCATATGGAGGCTCAGAGATGTATGAAACTCCAGTTTCAGGTGATATAATGCCCTCTTCTGGCTTCGACTGTACTGCACACAGGTAGTGCACATACATGCAGGCAGAACATTCATATGCATAAAATAGATGAATGAATCTTGAAAAAGTCCAGATTCCAACAGGACTGTGAAGTGAGCTAACAAAGGATTTATTCTTTTGCATTGTTATATTAAATAAATTATAATAAATAATGAATAATAAAATTATGTCATCTTTAAAGAAAGGACAGAAATAAAGATATAATTGTGTTTTGTGAAATAAACTATACTAATAGAGGCAAAGTCTGTTTTTCCTCACACTTGGAATCTAGAGTAACACATACACATTTTTATGTATATACCAGTTTGGTTGAGAAATGTCCTCCAAAGGTTTAGGCATTTGAATGGTTGGTGATGCTATCTCAGAGAGGTTTAGGAAATACAGCCTTGATGGAGGAGATATTTCACTGCTGTAGCCTTTGAGAGTATATAGTCTCACCTTACTTCCAGTTTGGTCTCTATTTTGTGCTTACATGTGAAAATGAGAGTTCTCAGCACTGTGCCTTCCACATGCTGCATGCCCTCCCACCAATATGGGTCCTTATCATCTTGGAACAATGAGCCTGAATTAAAATTTCAGCTTTCTTCTATGCCCTTATGGACTCCCCTCTGGAACCATAAGCCAAAATAAATGCTTTCTGCTTATGGTTCTTCACCATGGCAACAGAGACAAAACTAATACTATCTTCAGCAGAAATTCAACCAAACTCCCAGAAGAATCCTTATTCTGTGAAAATTGAAAATGATGTATAAATGCAGAGGAAAATTAGTTCTGAACAAGTTTTCTCTCATTATTTGCTCTGGTCATGATGTTTATCAGTGGAACAGAAAACTAAGTAATATATACATATATACACAAATATGCATGTGTATATGAGATATGAAGGTAGTGAAAGTCAACCCAGAGTGGACTATGAGAAGAGAAGAAGAAGGAAGCCTGCTTAGTAGGAAGGAAGAAGGAGATTAGAAAATGTGGGAAACAGATTGGGTGGGCAGGTGAATGATTAAGGGCAAAGTATAATGATGGTTTCTTTTTGGCTGGCTCCTGGAAGACACTTCCTGAAGCCATCCCTGTCCAGCTCCAGTCTAGAATCAATGGCTTCGGTGGGTCCTCATTCCCAGATCTAGGAAGAGCTGTGGATACCCGGGCTACCAGCTGAGTCTTGGGACACAGCTACTTCCAAGCTCTTCTGGGATGGAAACACACTGAACGCCTCTAGATGATCCTCTGCTACTAGAGTTCATTGACTTTATTAGTCACATTGATTAGCATATTGATAGTTCAAGTTCCAAGCAGTACTTTACTTCTGGAATGAATCTTTAGCCAAGAGATTGTTTTCTTGAAAGTGGTGACTTAGTTGTACAGACCTGCAGTCCTAGTTCTTTGGTGGAAGGATATAAAATTTGAGGCCAGTCTGGCTAGCTTGTTGGGATTTTATATTCAAACTTTTAAACAAGAGGTGGTTGGAGGGTTACAGATATAACTCACTGGTAGTGTGTTTGACTAGTAACTATAAGATTTAGGCTTAATTTCCATTATCAAAACAAAAAGAAGAAAAAAAGGAAAAAATGTTACTGACATGAATTTCTTTCTCCTAATATTTTGCCTAGTGTGATGGTTAACTTTTATATCAACTTAATAATACCAGCTAGAGTTATTTGAGGGAATGGAACCACAAGTGAAAAAAATACTTCTACAAGTTCTAGTTTTAGATAATTTTTTAAATTACTGATGTGAGAGAGAGCCCAGTCCATTGTGGGTGGTGCCATCCCTTAGCTGGTGGTGTTGGGTTCTATAAAGAAAGCCGACTGAGCAAGCCATGATGAACCAACCAGTAAGCAGCATCCCTCCATGGCCTCTGCATCAGCTCCTGCCTCCAAGTTCTGGTTCTGCATGAGTTTCTCCAGTGATGAACTATGATCTGGAAGTGTAATCCAAATAAACACTTTTCTCCTCACCTTGCTTTTGGTAACAATGTTTCATTGCAGCAATTGAAACCCTAACTAGGACACTTAGTTATAGTTTGGAGATGGTAGCTGCTTCATGCTGAATGGGCGTGTACACAGGAGTGGGTAGCCATAAAAGGCTTGGGGAGGGGTGCTACGGTGGGCATGCACAAATGGTTGTGGTGATACAAGATTCTGTACTCTCAGAGGGTGGATCACTGTTCAAAGTCTTCGCTAGGGCACTCAGTCTCCTCTCTATATCCCCACACCCATCCTGATCCTCAGTTTCTCTGCTGGTGTCCTTCTCCCCTCTGATTACACTGAGCCAACAATGGGAAGTGAGGAGACTCACAGCATGCTCAATTAGACCAATTGGAGCATTATCCTTGGATGCCTATGGCCTTCAGCACTGCCTGTGAATACACCACTGCTAGAGATGGGTCTCCACAGTTCCCCTTCACATCAGCTTGATCTTTTCCAAACAGTGTTTTAGAAGAGAGAGTTGCCCCATTTATGTTACTGAGAAAATTAGGGCAAGTCCAGTGACATGTGAATCTCAGTCCCCAGCAAGTTGCCCAGAAAACAGCATCCTGCTGTGAATAATTAATGACAGAAGAAAGACAACCAGGAACAGAGAAGCTGCCAATTTAGAAAACTATGGAGGAATTAAAATCCCAAACAAAGTACACATACACATACCAGATACATACAGACACACATAACACACACACACACACACACACAACACACACACATATATGATATATATATATGCATATATATACATATCACATGCAAGCACACAGAGCACATATATACATATTACATATATGCACACATATGCCCATATATACACATATACACACATACAACACACATATACATATGTACATACCACACAACCAAACATACAAATGCTATCTATATAAACACACTATGTATATACACACATACACCACCCAAATATACACAGACATATACATATACCACATACATGCTACCACAGACATACACGTACAACTTGTACATACACATACATTCCATATATACAACCAAACTACACACAAATATACAAAATGTACCAAACCATATACATACACAAACCATCTACGCATACACATATAGACACAGACATATAACTTATACACATAAACATACAAGCATGAATATAAAATAAATATATATATACATACACAGAGACACACAAAACTGCACATGCATAACAAATGTACCAAACACATACATAAACATTCAAATAATATAAATGTGCACACACATATATCTATACACACAAGTACATACATACAGATATACATACATGTATAAATATACAAACATGCACACATAAAACTACACACATCAAACACATACACACACACACAGACTACACATACACATCCACAGACACATACATATACATGAACTATCGAAAAATACACACAGACACAACACACATAAGCCATAAATTCATACATATATAAGCACACATACACACAGACACATATACACTGTGCTAATTACATTTTTGTCAACTTGAAACAGGTTAGTCATCTGAGTAAAGGAACCTTAATAGAGAAAATGCCCCATTACATTTACCAGGGAACATGTCTGAGAGGCATTTTCTTGATCAATGGTTGATGTGGGAGGTCCCAGATCACTACGGGTGGTGCCAAACCTGGGCAGGTGGTCCTGCGTTACATAAGATCAGGATGAGCAAGTCATGAGAGCAAGCCAGTAAGCAGTACTCCTTCATGTTGATCTCTCTCTCTCTCTCTCTCTCTCTCTCTCTCTCTCTCTCTCTCTCACACACACACACACACACAGAGACACACACACACACACACACATTTCATACCAAATCTATATAGGCACAAGAAAGTGTACTAAACTTTTAGTATTATAATTTCTAATATCAATGGCAGCTAAGCTTATCCAAACTGTATTTAAGCATCTAACATGAATACAAATACTCACTCAGGTGCAAAGGTTGTAAGTGATTATCAGCTTCTTTAAAAACCTATATTAAATGTCAAATGTCATTTGGGTGTTTTGTGGAGCTGCCTTAGGAATCCCGAGAACAACAGGCGCTGTGCCTCGCTGGAAGCAAATCTGGC
The DNA here is from genome assembly GCF_900095145.1 of Mus pahari. Classification (NCBI taxonomy): domain Eukaryota; kingdom Metazoa; phylum Chordata; class Mammalia; order Rodentia; family Muridae; genus Mus; species Mus pahari. The sequence goes on along the minus strand of NC_034600.1, from coordinate 4,186,652 downwards.
TTAGGGTAGAGGCTGGGGCTGCTGGCACACTCTGCAGATGTGAAGGGCTCAGTCGAAAGAGAGCCTGCGTGCGTAGCTGAGCGCTTGAGTCTGAGCTCCAGGGCACAGATTAACGCCTGACTGCAGCGGTTTGTTCCTCTCTACACTCAGGAAGTAAAGACAGGCGAGTCCCTGGGACTTTCTGGCCTGCCACTATGGCTAAGTCTGAGAGATCTAGGTTCACACATAGGCATAAGCTTTGTCTAAAAAAACCAAGACAGGCAAAGAGGATGACACTAAAGTCTGGTCTCCACTTGTGGATGTGTGAGATGGGCTTTGCAAGAAGATAAATACTGACAAGCCATTTATCTGTCTCTGATGTAATCAATGCAAAAGATAAGCGTTGGTGTGCAGTTAAACATAGGATTGATATAAAAAGGCAAAACCAGCCAGGTAATCCTTGCCTATATGGGTCCATGTCAGTTCTGTGTGAACTACTGGACACATATACCAGATCTCTACAGACTGTCTTTCCCAGCATGAGTATTTCTGTCCAGGGACCAACCTATCAGCAGTAAAGACTTAGATAAACTTCGCTTTCCTGATTCACATCCCACAGAAAACAAGCCCTCTAGTGTCAGACAAATATCCATGGCTCAAATCACAAGACAAGGCAGAGGCAGGAAAGAACTTGAGTGCCTGGCACTGGAGCCTTCCTCCACAGACCAACATAAACACAGAACAATTTTAGCCTTCTAGACAGAATTCTACATCAAGAGAACATCCTTGTTAGTCTAACTTTGAAGCCATACACTCAGGCATCTACTTCATAGTGTCCACTCTTTCCAAACACAGAATGTGCTCTTCCCAAAGCCTATCTTGAAAGCCCAGAGGAAAAATTTCCCCAAGGAGCAGCCTTGAGTCTAAAGATTATGGAAGGGATTTCATTTCTTCCTGTGGTTAAGTGTGCACATGGACAGGCTTAGAGCAGGAGGGAGAGACAGAACAGAAAGCCTGGTGACACAGCAGTGGAACAACTGCCCTACATTCAGTGACAGAAGACATATGGGCTTTGGAAAATCCATTTAAACCTCAAGCTGCACCAGCAGAAGGTGGTAATTGGACCTGGCAAAGAAGTCATTCAGTGGAGGTCAGAGGATGAGGAGGATGAAGCACCTTCTCACAGATTTCATGGTCACTGCGATGTAAAGGTGACACGAATAGCTGCTCTGGCTGTAGTGAGTGTCCTCAGTGTAACCTAATACTAACCTGTCTATCTTACTACATATCACAGTGACCCTTTGAGATGGCACCCCTACATCTCCAGGGGCTGGCACTCATGATGCAAATAGAGATCAGAAGTGCTGACAAACTTTGTGACCTTCCCTCCGCCAATGTGATCCTAGGATGCTGACACTATTGCCTTCCAGCCAGTGTCACCCAGTTGGACTGTCACATGTTTGACTGAGCTGAGCAGAGTCAAAGCCTTCACATGTGACTGCACCATCTATACACTGAGTAAAGGAAACTTCAAGTTCTGCTGCTGACAAGAATGAGGAGAAAAGACTCAGGGGGAAATGAGGATTTGAGTCTTCATTTTGGTTCCACTACCACCTGACTCCACGAGCTCAGAACTCACTATTGCTTACCCAGCTTTTACTTTGTATATAGAACTGAGGCAGGGGGACAAATTTATACCCAACGATTCCACAAGCCGCAGAGAAAAATCTCACAAGATTACGGCTGTAGTTTTCAGCTAGATATGTGTCCGAAGCCTTTGAAAGAGGGTGTCCTTTCACAAAGACAGCTCTACTCTGAAATGGTTTTCCATAGAGTTCATTGGTTAGTGAACTCAACTCTTGTTGAAATGAGTGGTGACCTTTGGAAACAAGATGGTTCAGCCTTACAGCTTGCACAGACTCTGTCTCCACTCAGCTGCTGAAGAGGCTGTGTCTTGGTGGTAGATCATGGTATGATGTAATAGCTGCCTTGTCTCTGGGAGGTAGGATGGAGAGCCCTTGCTTGTAGGTAGGACCCTTCTGCCTAATAGCTGTTATTTGGTTACCCTACACCCACAGAGCTGCTGAGGGCAGATCATCTAACCTGGGAGATCTGTTCTGAGAGGAGCTATCCTGACTGTGCAGGCACTGAGGCGTATCAGCACATTGTGTCTTGAAATCAGATGCCATGAGGACATAGAAACAAATTGAAATATCATGTGTGGGAAAGTTGTGGTCAAATCTAGCCGTCACAAACCAGCTGGAGCCAGTAACTCTAGTGTCACCCAGCCAGTGATTCTTGTAATGAGTCTTAGAGATAACTAAGAGCCACAAGAAGGAGAATGGATGTCTAACAGGAGCAGAAGTGAACGAGAAAGCCCCTGTTAGGGATTTAACAAAATGCCCAGCTGTAAATAACTGGCTAATGAGCATACCCCAAAGAAAAAAGAATGTTAAGTATTGATGTAAGTAACTTACCCAGTATGTTTTTGTGGAAGGTGACTTTTAATTTTGTAAAATTTATTTTTAATCAATACACAGAGGGAAAGCTCCACAGACTAACAGATGTGAGTTCTGACATAGTTATTCAGTGTATAGAATTTAAATCAGGTTAAACATACAGTCTCTTTAGACATTTGTTATTTCTTTACAGTGAGGAGTACAAAGTCCTTTGCAGTAGATTTACTTATGTAAGTCATTGCTGTCCCTAGCCAAACACTGTCACTGTCCAACTCAACATATCTACACTGAGTTTAGTCACCAATTAATGTTGAAATTTTATAGAAATAAGAACTTTTGCATGAATCAAAGTTTTATGCTCAGAGAGGCTTGTGATGTCCAATTTGTAGAATTCTGCTATATGTACATTAAAATCTTATTTTTTTTTCTTATGGAAAAGAAAATTGGCCTTGAAGGTCAGTTGCAGATATTTTTTTCAAATTTTTAATACATTTTTTATTATTATTATTTTCTTTATTTACATTTCAAATGCTATCCCAAATGTTCCCTATAACTCCCCCACCCCGCCCCTACTCCCCTACCCATGCACTCCCACTTCTTGGCCTTGGCCTTCCCCTGTGCTGGGACATATAAAGTTTGCAAGACTAAGGGGCCACTCTTCCCAATGATGGCTGATTAGGCCATCTTCTGGTACATATGCAGCTAGAGAC
>NC_034600.1:4178119-4181617 GCF_900095145.1 Mus pahari | reverse complement strand
TTTCCAGTTTTGTTGAGTATAGCTTTTTGTAAATTGTTGACTTTCTCAGTAAGCTATCAGCATATGTCCTTATGGCTCATAAACTCAGAAGCTCATAGTCAAACCACTGAAGGCATGGGCTGAGAGCCAAATACGCCCACAAGCAAGGGCGAGTCCTCAATTCTAGACAACAAACCACTGTGATCCCATGGAATTTCATTCAGATACACCTACTGTCCTCAATCAATACAATTAATAGCAAGGAACACATGTTTATATTGAAGATGGAGGAAGTCAATTTGCTTTGAAGATTCCAGGGTCCCTAGGAAGCCAGCTCACTGTTTATGAACATTATCACCTCCCATCATAGTAAGAAGTGGTTTCGGTGATTTCTCAGAATTTTTCATCTGACTTCTCATGTCAGGGGAGAGTCTAATTGGATTTTTAATCCTTGACTAATCATGCTACACATGGCACGCTGGGTTCAGGTGGGACCTGGAAAGTGCTTTCCACCAACCTATTATAATCAGGCAAGCTCGCATGTAACCTGAATCTATAGAAAAATAAAGCAGTGAGCCTTCTACTGTATAGGCATTACATGAAAACAATACTCTCCTTTCTTTACCAGGCACCCAGCCTCTGCCTTTGAAGCAACTTTGAAGTAATGGACTGCCATGGGCTATTTTCTTCTGGTTTCTATGTTTCAATACCAAGCTTGTCTCTCCTGTTTGTTTTCAGCTAATTGCCTCAAGATCTAATATGTTAGTGATGATGGGTGTCCACACACCAGTGACCTCTGCCAAAAGGAATATCATGTGGCACAGAAGCCTGAAGAGTGGCCCATTGGGGATGCTGCTTGGAGGAGCTGTAATTCCTGGTGTGGGTCAGCAATGGCATCTGTGATTGAATTGGTTCCTGTAAGTGTCCACACAGAGAGGGCTTCCCTCAGAGACAGTGAGCAATAGAAACCCTTGTCACCAGCTTGCTCAGCCTCTCAGCCTTATTGGAAAGCAGTCACAGTGGCCTGGACTTGTCTTCCTCCACAGCCATCATTCTGTCCTCTTTCAGGGCCCTATTATAGGAAAATTCGACTTTGATGAGAAGTGTAATCTGGTTGCTATATCTTCAGTGAAAGTCCTCACTCGAAGTTGTATCTGATTCACTTCTCTCCTCCAGGCAACTGCTTAAAAAGGAAATAGATGGCATCAGGCATCTTCATCCAGGAATGGCTGAAACACACCTTGCCGAACACCTGACTAGTGAACAGTGTTTCTAGTTGCAAAAACAACCTTCTCTGCCTCCATAACACAGTGGGCTTACTAGACCCTAACATGGGAACTAGAAGAAGGCAGATCTGGTGTGTAGACTGAAATCAAAGCTCCAAGAGGTACAGCCAGGCCAGTGCTAGGGCTCCTGCAGGGCCCTGTGTGTTGTTTCACTAAGAAGCACATCTCCAGTTAGTTTCTGAGAGATGCCATGATAAATGATTGTAAAAGGAGACTTGTAATAGGTCCAGGGGTCAAAGAGCAAGGTGATGGTAGGGCTTTATGGTCTCTAAACCCCCAACTGACTCTGCCTGGTGTTTTCTTGTATAACCTGGTGGCCCTAGTGTTTTATGGTTTGAGCACATGTCTCCATGACAGTTTGTGTCTTCATAAGCAATTCTCTCTCCCACTGTGTCCCAATTTTCTTCTTTGCACAGGGCATCATGTATGGGGTTAGGGACTCTTTAGCCCACTCTCCCTGTCTCAGTTTGATGACAAGCAAACTTCTGTTTCAAATCATGCTTCACTCAGAGGCACCTGAGGTAGTAGGGCTTTGGAGTGCCTTCCTTTGGGACACTCTCAATCTGTGAACACCATAAAGGAGAATCACTCATGAATTCTATAGTTTGAATTCTCTGTGGTTTCCCCACCCCATGAGTCACAGGTTTGGTTCTTAGCTTGGCAATGATATAAGGGGATGGAACCTGTAAGAGATGGGGCCATGCAGAAAGGTGAAGTTCCTTAGTTGCTATCAGGGGAGTCTGTACTACCACATGTTCCTGCCAGGATAGACTACCTTGCTGTGGGCCCGAAAGGAGCAAGGCTAACTGGCCATAGATGGAAACTTCCACGACTATTAGTCCCACAGAGCTCTGTTCTTTATAAGTTGACTGTCTCAGGTATTTTGTTATAGGAAGGATAAGCTGACTGACATCTGTGTCTCACAGAAGCCCTGATATGTTCACATGACCAGGCCCTCTGTCCTTATCACCTCTGCCTCTCTCGTAGTTGGTATTTTTGCTCCACGTGTTCTGAGTTGGAGTTTCTTTCCTCTTTTGTTCATTTCTCTAAGGTCTGGAAGAATGTCAGGAGGACATGTTCATTCTCCCTGCATTCATATCTAATTAGACATTGTCATGGACACCCTGTGCCTGCAGTAAGAGTCTCAGGACCAGCTTTGCATTTATGAGTCATACTGGTCCCAGGGATTCTGACCAGTACTTAGAATTACTGCCAAGCTCTGTGTTAACTTAGGACATTAATATTAGGTGTAAGATAGAGGTGCTGTGGGGGAATGAGGTCACGTGATACAACACTTAGTGAAACCCACAGAATCTTGGGGTACTTTTTCCTCAGGGACACTAGACCTGCCAAAGTCCCCTGTCAAATATCTCTTTGTTCCTAACTATGAGCTTTCTGTTTCCTCTGCACACCCTCCTCTGAGACCCTACCCTTTCATCAGGCTCTGCAGTTCTGCAACTGCCCATTGCTTATACCCACACAGCCAAGGTGCAGTATAGCCTTTTTAGTATTCCTCCTGGAGAGGGGGAAGTTAAGTGGTCCACAGTCTTTAGATGTCTATCCCTTAATGGCAACCAGCCAGCACTGGGTATGGCTGTGTAAGCACCTATGCCCCAGTACCATGGGAAAAGGGAGATAAGAGGATTACTAGGGCCCAAGGAACACCAGCCTAGCTTCAGTTCAGAAAGAGATGCTATCTCAAAAAATAAAGGTATAAATTCTGGTTTGCCCTATATTTTTCTTTGGCCTCCATGAAAACACACACATATACCATACATAGCTATATACCACATTCACACACACACACACACACCAATAAATAAGTGAAATTAAATTCAACCTATTCTCTTAGTTAGGTTTGTATTCCTTTAATAAAGACCATGACCAAAAGCAACTTGGGGAGGCAAAGGTTTATTTGGCTTACACTTGTAGGTCACAGTTCATCATCCAGGGAAATCAGGGCAGGAACTGAAGGCAGGAACCTGGAGGTAGGAACTGAAGCAGAGACCATGGAAGAACACTGCTTATTGGCTTGTTACCTCTTGGTTTGCTCAACTTGCATTCTGATGCAACTCCGACTACTTGCCCAGAGCAGCATCCACACTGAGACATGTCTCCCCCCCGCACCATCCACACTGAGACATGTCTCCCCCCCCCGCACCATCCACACTGAGACATGTCTCCCCCCCCCGCACCATCCACACTGAGACATGTCTCTCCACATTGAGATATG
>NC_034600.1:4129701-4175600 GCF_900095145.1 Mus pahari | reverse complement strand
CCCCCCCCCGCACCATCCACACTGAGACATGTCCATCCACATTGAGATATGTCCATCCACACTGAGACATGTCTTCTCCCCCCCCCAAGTGTCCCGTTGAGTTGTCTTCAGATAATCTGGTAGAGGTACTTTCTCAGTTGAAATTCCTCTTCCCAGATATTTCTAGGTTTGTGTCAAGTTGACAATAACCCACCAATATATTTTAAAAGAAAGATATCAACAGAAGAGAAGGCAGGGGAGGAGTAAGGAGATAAAGGAAAGACTCAGAGCAGTGGCAAGCACTGTGGGTGGGGAAGCCTTCATGCAGAAGTTTCAAGTAGGTAAGAGTAGCCAAAGGCAGGTCGCAGAGGGTCAGCAAGAAGACAAAAACGAGAGTCAAGGAGGCCACAAAAAGAAATTGTAAAATGCAACAAGAGAGTATACCATCGTCCACTTAACTTTTAAATAGGTTGGAGAAGCTTCTCTTACGGCTTGGTAAGGGTGGACATGCAAGAGGAGAGGAGATGGTTTCCTGGAACAGAGGGGCCAGAGATAAACTGTGTCTGGATCTATATAGCTCTGCCATCTCTTAGCAAAGTCTCTGCCACTCTACTCTTGTCATAAATTCATTTTTCAGTGAAGCCAATTATGTTTGTTAGGTTAAGTTTCATAGACATTAAAAGAAAGAGTGTGGTGGTAGAAGAACTGGGAAAACTGAGGCTCAAGAAGCATTTGCCAAACAAGAGCTCAGTCTCGCACGGTTGCAGTTTGCATGTGTGTGCTGCAGGCTGAATGTGTGTGCGTGCATGTGTGTGTGTGTGTGTGTGTGTGCTGTAGGCTGCATGTGTGCTATGAGGTTCACACACACGTGTATGTGTGCTTGTGTGTGTGTGTGTGTGTTCTGCAGGCTGCATGTGTGCTGTGGGCTTCACACACTGTGTGCTTGTGTGTGTGCATGCATGCTTGTATGCTTGTTTGTGTGCATGCTATAGGCTGCATGTGTGCTGTGGGCTTCACACACTGTGTGTGTGTATGTGTGTGTGTGCACATGCGCACAAGCATTACACAGTCGTGCATGGTGTAAATATGCACATGCTGTGTAGCACAGCTCTGGAGTTTCAGATTCTCGTGAGTGCTCATCCAGGGTCAGGCAACAAACCCCAGGATGTAGCTGGGCTCAGTTTTGGTCTACTTCATAAACTTCCTCAAATCCATAATTTATTATTTTCCTCTGTATCCTTGCTTATATGTAGACAGAGGGATAGATTTAAATATCCAAGGATACTCTAATATGCTTACCAAACCAAATACTTATATAAAATAATGCATTTAATGTTTTAGGGTGCTAGGAATGGATTCCAGGCTTCAAGCTTGCTAGTCAAGCTTTGGAAAGAGGTCCCTGATTTAGAACTTATTTCTCATTGATGTTTCCTTTTGGGACAGTTTTGTGTATTGCTTAATGCTTCAAGGACTTGTCCTCACAAACTCCTGGGAGAAATCACAGACAAGCTGAATGACCAGCTTGAGTTCTTGACAGCGTCTTCACCCTCTTCTGATTGAGATCATGTTTGCAGTTCCCTTTGTTTAAAATATGTCTAAGAATCCTACTTCTACTGCAAAAATAAATGCTAAATTATTTATATATCCCAATTATTTATTATTATTTATGCAAAGCTTGTCACATTATGCATGCATAAGGGGATTAAATCGCCGTTAACCCACAATGCCTTTAGGGGCATTCTCTGATGGGCCAAAGGTGGCATGTGGGTGTCGCCACCAGCAAACATACGCTAGAAGCCCATATATTGTTTACATACAGTGCTCAGACAGTGGGAAGGGAAATATGGTGTCAGGAAGGTTTCAGCCAGTAATGCTTATTCATGGGTAGCTCAATTTTATTATCCCTGCATTATATAAGCAGATCTCTGAGGGAAAGACCCATCCAGGAGGAGAGTACATTGTCATGTGGACATTAAAAAAAAAATGCCCATCAGCTGAATCTAGAAACCAAAAGAAACAGATGAGCTAAAGTTTAAAAACATGATTTCCCCAAGGCTGTGATTTTGTCAAATAATGATGACGTATTACAATCAGGAAATTGAGATAAATCAGGAAAACACCATGACATTGTGACTTGTCACGGAGCTTCCCGAGAGCGTCCTTTCAAGGCAAATTCAGGGAAGGTATGTTTTCTCCAAAATACGAGTGCATATAAATGAAGTTATTAGTGGCATTCATTTTTAATAGGAAGCCTAATGGAGGACTTGCAAAACGACATAGCTTTGCTTTGATCCTGTGAAGGAAGGTTTCCCAGTTCCTAGGGCAAAAATTATACTCAATATAATGATGTTAATAAGAAACTGCTTTTTCAGATGAGCCTAAGGATGTATGCCGGAGTTTTCACAGAGACACTGTGGTCTCAGAGCAGGAGACAGTCAGTGACCTCTCCTGCTTGTTGCAAAATATAACTTGCCTTGCATGCAACAGAATGCATGGCTATGTTAGCAGCAGACTTCTGACATCAGGCTCCAGCACTCACCACTTCCTTTCCTTAAGACAGCATCTCTTCACTGAGCCTGCAGCTCTCCCCCTTTAATTCAGCCCTGCAAGCCACAACTATTCTTCTGCCCCACCCCTTGCAGTTTTGAGGTTACAGGTATGTACACACCTATATCTGGCCTTTTCTATGAGTTAAGGCATCTCTGAACCCCGGTCTTCATGTCTGTGCAACAAGTCCCCATCCCTTGTTTTTCCTCTTTATCCTACTATCCCTGCCACCCAAGGCACAGGATGATTTTGTGATGCTTTTCGTTTGTCCCAGTTCTATCTAAAGTGGCATTTGCTTGCCTGCATGCATTAACTTTATGAACTCGACACTACCCAGGATCCATAAACCTGCGAGTGTACTGTGGCAACTCTAAACAGAGAGGAGAGCAATGACTAGTGCCAGGATGTGGTGCAGCCTGCCTCTACCCTAGCCATAGAAGTGGTGCCCTGGCAGGATCTAAGGACAGCCTGTATTCTGGTGTCTGCTAACTGGTCTCCTGGGCTAACACTAGGTGTGACCCACATCTTTAAACAGTTTGTTAAATGACAAATGAAAACTCTCTTACTGGTCATTAGCACTTACTTCTCTTTGATTTATAATATCACCTTCTTTGTTTCCAGCTTGAGTTCTGTCTGTTTGGCTCTATCCTCACACAATGGCTTTTTAGATGCTTCTATAGACAGCAGACATATTCTAAGACCTCTGTGATACTAAATTTTCAAGTATCAAGTATCACAATAGAATATAACACCTCATAAGAGAGAGTTACTTGTGGTTGGAGATTCAAATGCCACATTTAAACCATCAACACATCATTTGATTCACAAGTTTCTTTAAATCACTTAATACCACTCCACTTGAGCCAATGGAGTCATTTTCATTCAAACTACCACAGTGACCTCATCATAAATGGGAACTATGAACTGGAACTTGTGTCCTTCATACTTTCTGGGTACTAGTGTCATCAGATGGTATCTTAAAGAATGCTGATGACCAGGTCCCAATCCTAGCAGTTCTTAGCAAATTTGTTAGCCTGGGGCCTAGGGATTAGCTAATTGTGATAACAGTTTCAATAAGGGTAGTTACTATGATTCTTGGCTTATTTTTCTAGGTTTATTGACATATTCACCTCTGGACAGACTGTTATCCTCCATTCTGGCCTCCTTGGTGATATAGACAGAATTGCTATCAATATCTAAGAAACAACACTTAGGGAGCACAAGATGCTGCAGCTGGTGATGCCCAGCATGGAACACAAGTCAGTGCAGATGGCTCTGTGTAAGAGCATCTCGGTGGTCCAGGCTGTGTCATCTTCTCCTGCAGCCCTCTGTTCATGTATTGTTTTCCACATGGGCCGTTGGCCTCTGACTGGCAAGTTTTCAGACAGCTCCAGAATACAGGATGGAATGGGCTATCTATCCCTCAACTGAATGGCTGGTAGTTAATAATTCATATGTTGGTACTCAACAGGGGTAGCGTCATGGATTGTGCTCAGAACTCCATGTGGAACCATTTCTTTGTGTGAGCAACTGGGGTCATTTGCCTCATAATCTTCTCAACCCAAAATTCTATCCAACACATTCATTGATCTCTGGACATCAAAGAACAGTACTGGTACATGAGGGAGCCACTTAGGAATGATGGGTAAAAACAGTGGTCCAGAATCAAAACCAGGGATGCCTGCTTGCTCCCCTCTTGGAGTCTCCAACTGCCTCTAGTTTGTACTCCATGTGGTCAGGTCAGCCTAGCAGTGAACAGAGCATAGCACAAGTATTGTGCTATCACATCTCTCCTCAGGCTAGCTGGGCCAGATAGCTAGACATAAGTAGCAGGAAGTCTGGCCCAACAGACTGTCACATGACCATAGCACGGGGATACCCTCTTAGTCCTCTCGTTTCATACGTTTCTCAACAGCAAATTCTGTGAAGAATCTTCATGTCCCTTCACTAAGCACCAGTGACAACCTCAAGCACACACATTTTAACTGGCATGAAGATGAGCTGATGCAATGGCTCAGTGGCTGCAAGTGCTTGCCACACAAGTCTGGTCACTCTTAATGACCTCAAATAGACACTGAAGATAACTCATCTTTTGAATATCTCCACCTAAACTACAGGTCCCTTGATGACAAGATGTGGTACTGGTCTGAGCCCATGGGAGCCAGTGCTTTGAGCATTGTTTGGGGGCTCTCCTCCATGTGTTGTTGCCTGTAATCAACCTCCATCCCCAGCAGTAAGGAGTGCTAACTCTGACACCGAAACCACCTTGTTCTGTATCATCAAGCTAGGTTTGAATTGAGGTAAGCAATAGGGTCAGAAAGCTTAGCAGGTTGGGTGGTGCAAACACAATACTTCGTGTGTAGCTTCTTCTAGCAGCCTGCAGACCACCTTTGAATATCACCCCAACACTGCTTAAAGTTGGATGCATCCTCATCCACATAGCAGAAGATGCTCTGTGAGAACAAAGGATAGAAGGTTTGAGGACTGTGAGTAGTCTTCCATGTTGAGTCTGTCTCTGAACTCATCATTGGGTCCATCTGCCCAGATGTCCTGGAAAAGGTCACTCAACACAGTGTGATTGGAATCTGCTGTCCTCACACAGGTTAGGGGCTGTGAAGATTTTCCTCTGTGCCATGTCTTTCCTGAGAAGGCCATTGTCTCTACAAGGAGCTCTGAAGAGTGGGGCTGGCCTGTACCATAGATAAGAGACTCCACAGGTCAACCACAGGAAATGGGTCTCAGAAGGCAGGAAGCTGGCTCTGAGGTAGCCATGCCAGGCTGAACCAGAGATGTATGACTCACATGAAAATTTCTGATCTTGTGCCCAGCTCCCCAGGTCAAGTAGACGTGCTTGACACAGAATTGTGTGGGTTCAGGGATGAAGCCCTTGAGAAGAGGCAGCTGCATTTCTGTAGAGTGACTGATGACATTCCCTGGCACACTGAGTTATTTCCAGGGAAGGTACTAATGCACTAGCTGTGTATGGAAGTGCCAGAAACCAGAGAGTTCTATTTTCAGGGCATCCATTCCTTCAGTCCTGCAGCTGGTCTGCACCAACCCTTCTTATCAAGTTGGGGCAGCATGCCTACAACACTCCAAACCTCCTGGGTTGGTAGAGCCATGTCTTCAGAGCCACCTATCAATCAATGGTCTAGTAGGCAGAATCCAAACACTGAAGTGAGGACAATGGGCTTTTAAAGCCTTCACCTGAGGTCTAAACTACCACCTGCCCCATTCAGGCATACACTCTCACACCCGTGCACTCAAACTGGGAAACCCATTCTCACTCAGGTACAGACATCCACACTCATGGCTTCACACTCTGAGATACACCACAGACTTAGCTACATGCTCTCCACACCCTCCCACATCCAGGTGGTAACATACACACACACACACACACACACACACACACACACACACACACACACACACTATCACAAAACACATGCTCCTTAGGGTACCTAATGCCTTGGAACCTATTGACATCCCATTGGTAGATGGCAGAGCACCAGGGAGCAGATGCACACAGGGGCCAATGTCCTCACCCATGTGTTTAGTGACCACAGGCACTCAGAGGGGCTTTACTTTATGTCTTTCTCAGTAACAGTCTCTAGACTTCTCTGTCACTCACTGAGTGTGCTGGGCACACTTATGCATGCGCACATGTGCATGTCTGAGGCCTGGAGCTGTTACATAAGCAAGCTGGCTATGTACCATGTACAGCACAATCCCCCGAGTGTCCTGTGCACATGTGTTTATGTGCATCCCAGCATGGAGTCATTTGAAAGGATAATTAGCACTAGGCACCTTCCTGGGCCCTCAGAGGGCTGGTGTCCGTCCTGTTTGTCACTGTTTCTCTTCTAATCCTCTCTGATGAGGGTTTGTGTTAACACGGATAAGCCCTAACGGAGTGACTACTGACTAGCAGAGCCCACGGAGGACACACAGGCCCAGTGTCAGTGCCTTTGGCTATGAGTCTCGGAGCTGGCAGATGGGCAACTCCTCTCATTCTCTACAGTGGCTGCCATCTGGGGAGTACCCATTCTCTGCCTCAATTTTGAGTTCTGGCTTTCCAAGGGTGTGGGGTTTTTGTTTGTTTGTTTGTTTGTTTGATTGATTGATTTTAATAGCTAAGAGTTAGCTGGTGACCTTCTGATTTAGGCGATGGCCTGGAAGCAGGTACTTGTAGATGGGGTGATCCACTCTGCTCTACGGTGAGCCCGTATGTCTGCCCAGCTAGGTGTGGTGGGCCTTCACTGCCTGCAGGACTGGCAATCTCTGCGGGTCCCAGTTAAATTGATACTGTCTAGAGTACTGAGGAATTGGGTTCTGGAGGTTCAGAGCTGGCACTGGATCCTGCCTGTGCTCCCTTGTATCCCTGTCGATCTTACAGATAGTTTCAACAAGGTGTCAGAGCAAGAGGTCGTGTCATACACGGTGGCTAGGTGGCATGCTTCTTGTGAGCTAGCATGCACTATACATTAATGTAATTCGTGAAAATGAGGGAAACTGAAAAAAATGGTAGCCAGAAATTATGATGTAATAACGGAAAACAACAAGAAACGGCCACACTCATATTCTTAGGTTCTCATCCTCAGTCTGTTCAGGATCTACAGTGTGACCACCATTGCTTCTCGTACTCAAGATGAACAGGTTCCAAATCCCCAATCATTCCATCAAACTAGGATACCAGAATGCCACTAGTGTGACCGCAAGCCACTACTGTCAGGTCTGAATGAAGGCTCTGTGGTACCTCTGGACTTGAGTCTGAGAGGAGATAGAACACTAGATCTCATTTCATCCTATGCTATTCCCACAAGGGAGATACAGCAAGACTGTTCTGGGGGCCAGTGGAGGACTACAGTGCAGGGTGATATGCCAAGATTGTGCTGGGGGGGGGAGGGACCATAGTACAGGGAGATATTGCAAGATAGTGCTGGGGGAAGGGGGGCTACAGTGCAAGAAGATATGGTAAAACTCTGCTGGGGGAGGACCATAGAGCAGGGAGATATGGCAAGACTGTGCTGGGGTGGGGGGGGGAGGACCATAGATAGTATAGGGAGATATTGCAAGATGGTGCTGGAGGGAGGGAGGCCCACAGTACAGGGAGATATGGCAAGATTGTGCTGGGGGCTGGTGACCATAGAGCAGGGAGATATGGCAAGACTGTGCTGGGGTGGGGGGGGGAGGACCATAGATAGTATAGGGAGATATTGCAAGATGGTGCTGGAGGGAGGGAGGCCCACAGTACAGGGAGATATGGCAAGATTGTGCTGGGGGCTGGTGACCATAGAGCAGGGAGATATGGCAAATCCGTGCTGGAGGAGGATCATAGAGCAGGGAGATTTGGGGAGATTGTGCTGTGGGGGCAGGGGAAGGACTATAGAGCAGGGTGGGTGGGTAGATAGCTCTGGATCCAGCTAGCCGAGAAATCCCTTGGACACCACAGAGGACAGCACTGATCTCAGCAGCCACACATTCACAAACACATCATTGCTTCAGGAGGAGGCAGAATTCCAGAGAGGCTATAGCCCCAACCAATGCTATGTCTGAGGGATACAAGGTTAGCTCAACATGGAACCTACAGACTGGGGTGTATCCCAGTTTGAAAAGCATCAGCGTTTGAGGGTCCTACCCTAAAAATAGAAAATGCTCTTGGCCATGAGATGGAAGAGCTTGTGGATGAAAATGGTTCTGTGAAGGGGAGGCAACCTGGAAGCTAGCCATTTACAACGTGGCCCTGTCTCACCGCTGGCTCTTCGGTGGGGGACACTGCATTCACCCCACTGCACACTATGAGTAGTCTTGTCTCCACCCATTCATGGGTGATCACGACACACACTTTTTAAATAACCTGCAGAACTGAGGTGTCTACAAAGAAAACAAGGCTGTGACCCCAGGGTTTATTCTCATGCTCACTTGATCTGGCCAGCAGATATGGAAGAAGATGGCCCTAAACTGGCTCAGGGATGCAGCCTGTCCCATTCACACGGCTGAAGCAGCTCCAGCAGCCTGTCCCTGTGGTCGCAGAACCGACCTCAGGCCTTCTTAGCCTTTTTGTAACTTGAGACTCTTATAAAACTAACCAGATTAAAAGGGATTGCTGACCACAAGGAAACAGAGATTTCTGCAAATGTTGACTCCCAAGTCTCCCCTGAATGATGGCTTCCATTCTGAAGCTCACCTTCCCACTCCACATCCTGATCAGGTTTGCACAGCCCTTGAAGGATATCTTCCTTTCTGAAGGCCATCTCACCACAGCTCAGCCTGGAAAAATACTTGTCCCTCTTCACATGGGAGAAATACATTCCAAATATGTTCCTTTTAAAATTGCTACATTTGTCATTTTGTGTGTGTGTTCATGTGTATTGTATGTGTTTACATGTGTATGTAAGTGAGTGTGTGTGTATGATGTGAATGTGTATAGAGTGCATGTGTATATGTATTATGTGCACATGCATGTTTACCTGTGGTATGTGTATGCCTATGGTGTATGTGTGTGTATGCCAGTAAAATATGTGTCCCTGTGTGTGTCCCTGAGTATGTATATAAGCACCTGTGCACCTGTGGTGTGTGCGTAAGCGTATGCGTACCTATAGAATGTTGTTTGCCTATGATTGTGTGCCTAGGACATGTGTATATGTATGATGTGTGTCTATGGTGTGTTTGTAAGCATTTATGTGTCAATGGTATGTGTGTCTCTATATTATGATGTGTTTATGGTGTATGTGTGTGTGTGTGTCTGTGGTATGTGTATAAACATGTGTGCACCTATGGTATTTGTGTGTAAGTATGTATGTGCCTATATATATATATATACATGGTTGTGCCTGTGATATGTGTGTATATGTATAATGTGTATATGTATGGTGTATGTGTGTGTGTGTGTGTGTGTGTGTAGAGAGAGAGAGAGAGAGAGACAGAGAGAGACAGAGAGAGACAGAGAGAGAGAGAGACAGAGAGAGAGAGAGAGACAGAGAGAGCGAGAGAGAGAGAGAGAGAGAGACCATGCATGTGCGTGTGGTATACATATATGTACATTTTGAGGAGGATCGTAGATGCTCTCCTATGTCGCTTTCCTTTTATCCCCTTGAGAAACAGTCTCTGACTAGTTTGGTTAGCCTGGTGGCCAGCCAGTCTCAGATATCTTTCTGTTCCAGCTACTCCCAGTGCTGGTGTTACAAATGCAAGACCAGAGCCATATATATATATATATTTCAGCAATCACCCTTACTCCCTGCTCTGTATCTCTACCTCTAATATCTGCCACACCAGTCCCCAGTCCAGGTGCATCTTCAGAGTGGCCCTGTCAAACAAAGGGCCATCCATGGAAATGGGTGAGCACATTTTTGAGATATGTCTACATCTAATGAGTATAAAACTGTCTATCTTGGGCCAATTGTGAAGAATGCTGGAACATTGTATAGTAATGTCACACCTCGGCTGAAACAGCCTCACATACAACACAGAGTGACCCAGAGTCAAGATTGGCAACAGGCATGTAAGAAAGAAAACTATTTGCTAGTTTGAAATGTGCTTCTAGAGTCAACACAATAATTCAAAAATTCACCTACCACAGGACAAACCTACAAGGGAAATGTCTACAAGTATAACAAATGATGTTTATGCCCTGATCTTGTTCCCTACAGAGCAGGATAGTCCCATTTAAAACCAAATTTTACAGTTTTAATAAAAGTTTCATAAACTATCTGTTCTTTAAGTTCCTCATCAGCAGGCCATGAATTGAAAGAGTGGCACCAAACCAACTGAAGAGAGGATTCCCAGCCAAATTAGAAATTCTGACAATTAGTGAAAAACTTTTAGCATCAGTGTGTCCAGTGCAATCTTTGAGCTAGCCTTACACTCTGTGACATTCATTGCTTGTCTAAAGTATAAATTTGCCCAGTTCTTGTGGGGCTCATCAAGACCCTCCCTTGGGGTAACCAGAGGGGGTGGCATACAGTCCGTTCTCAATAAACTCTAAGAAGGTTTTAAGACCAGAACTGTGGGTTTCTTGGATTCACTCGCCCTTTGGTGGAGATCAGGCTCATTGGTCTATGTCTCTGTGTTGACACAGTTGGGATTGTGCACGTGGCAGGTCCCCAGGGAGGATAAATCACCTCTCAGCCACACTCAGGGCAAAGATTTCTGCTGAAGTTGCATCTGAAGGTCAGATTTATGACCCTCATGGCCAACTTTCATGACTTTGTCTTCATCAGGGGATAGCCAGACACATTCGCTGACCCTGTAGTTGGCAGGGAGGAAATCATACCAACAAAGCAGTGGACCATGTGGATTCAGATTCCATGTGGATTCAGATTCCATGTGGATTCACGGAATGTCTTTGTGGTCAATGACTAAAAAGAAACACTAGAAAATCAGGCCCTTTAAACGTAAAGTAATAAAACTCTACCAAGCATGCACACAAATGGCCCCTGAAGCCCTCAAGTCACACTCTGGCTCATAGATCTGGTCAGGTGGACTGCCAAACACCACTTCCTGGTAAGGGTGTGGCATAGACCAGGACACCGTGGATGCTGTAGTGAGCATGACTTGCATTGGATTCAGAATCACTGATGAAATAATGAATGCTATTCTTCCAGAAGACACATGCACCTTCCCAAGATGCACTCTTACAGAAGCAGAACTCACAGAAACACACACACAGACACACAGAGACAGACAGACAGACAGACAGACAGATACACACACACACACACACACACACACACACAAGATCAAACATTCCCACCAACAAAAGCCTGCTGTTGAGTGCCACCACCTGAAGAAAATCACTACAGTACTCCAGAAAAGTGAGAAAGGCAGACTTCCTCCAACACAATTTTTAAGGTCAGCTTTACCTTGACACCCAGACCAGAAAAAGATGTGTCAGAGATTTGAACTGTGAGTTTTGTAACTACCTACATATTTGTCCCAGTATCTTGGCTAGATCATACCTGAAGCACAGGATCTTATCCCCTATGTTACAAAACTGAGCCTTAGAGAGAACAGAGCCCCAAGATACTTCCACAATCCTTGGAACTCTGGCATTTCAGCCCATGCAAAGCAAGCAGAGGTCCTCTCAGAAGCATTTTCCAAGGCAGATTAAATGTGCTGTGATTTTATAGCCTTCCAAATGAAGAGAGAGAGAGAGAGCTAGGAGCTATAGGAATGGCCTCAGGAGCTCAATGAAGCTTTAATCCCACCTGAAAGAGAGATGGAGGGGGAGGGATGATGGGAGAGATGGAGAAAGGGATGATGGGAGAGACGGGGATGATGGAAGAGATGGATGGAAGGATGATGGATGAGATGGAGAGGGAGATGGTGGGAGAGAGGGGGATGATGGGAGAGATGGAGAGATGGATGATGGGAGATATGAGGGAGGGATGATGGGAGACATGGAGAGGGATGATGAGAGATATGGAGAGAGGAATAATGGGAAAGATTGAGAGAGGAGTTATAGGAGAGATGGGGAACGGGATGGAAGAAAGGTCAATGAATAAATCAGGCAGACTGATGGAGGAGCCCAGAGCCTGTCAATGTTGCTCAGTATAGGCTATGGGTGCCTCTGCATCTCCATGACATGAGATGGCTGTAGCATGAAACAGTGTCACTTTGGTCCAGAGCAACTCTGGGATTCCGACTTTAGCACTGGCCTTGTTGAGAAGGCTGGTAAAATCCAGAGTGATGCCACAGCAGGGTGTTGGCAGCCTTACAATAAGTTGGTCTATGAGGGTTCTGGGAGCTGATAAAGTGGGATGTTCAGGAAGATGTGGTACTGTTCATCCTCCAAAATGCTGCTGGATGACAGCCCTTCATGCAATATGGTGGTATTGCACCAACCTTTCTTTTTTACACCAAGGCTTCTTTTAACTTTCTCTCTTTTGGTTGAGCACCAACACCTCAGACATGTACACTTCTGCATTGTGTGATAAGGGCTTGGAGGGACTTGTGCTCTGAGGGAGCCTAGTGCACAGGGTAGAATTGAGAGAGAAGGGGAGACAGAAGCTTTGGCCTCAGGGACTTGTCTGCTGTGTAGAACACTTTAAAGAATTGTGTCTGAGACAGGCAGAGGGTGGGCACATCAGAATGTGGAAACTGAGGGAGGTGGGTGCAGGTAGTTCTGGCATTGGAGATCTAGGTAGTTGAGTGCAGAAGGAAACATTGAAGATTGAGGAGAAAACCCTTTGAGGGCCTGTGCCCCACCTTTAAATATTTTGAAAACAGAAGTCTCACATGATTTAAGAAAATGTATGTAAAATATATCAGAATAAAATAAATAGACAGCATTGTTCGGAAAAGAAAACTAAAAGGGAAGAAAGGAGAAAATGGGAAATCTAGATGAGGAGAGAGGGAAGACAAAAGGGCTGGGGTGGAAAAGTAGGGCGAATTGAGTGGAAAGATTCTACAAACTGGAAGGGTCTGAGGAGTAAGATGCATGCAAAGCCTACACCGATGGAGCTTGTTTGAAAGTCCTTATGTTGTCAGGCCCAGTGATCTGACTTAAGCCTGGCAATTCTTTTTCCTACATCAGTGCTACATTGGTGAAAGTCTAAGAGGCCAGGTGATCCAGAGTGCTCTGCAGACAGTGAGTGCAGGGTTAAGGTCTTACAGCCTTCGTTTCCCCTTTTACAAAGCCCCTGGCTCATTCTTAGATCCCCTTCAAATTAATGAGAGCAGGCAAGAAACAGTCCACCAACACAAAGATGAGTGCTCCTCTGAGGACAAGAAGCCTTGCTGGTGTCATGGGTAGCTCTGGGACAGCCTGCTGCATACATAATGAACCTTCTCTCAGTGAACTTGGCAGGCCACCCTTCACACCGCACCCCAGTTCCTGTAGGAAGATGAACTGCAATGTGTTTGTCTTCAGCTTCACGGGCTGCCCTGGTGGCACAGGCTGGAGCCACATCCTGATAACTCATGATTTCCATACCTTAAATAAT
Organism: Mus pahari; assembly: GCF_900095145.1. Lineage (NCBI taxonomy): Eukaryota > Metazoa > Chordata > Mammalia > Rodentia > Muridae > Mus > Mus pahari. The sequence goes on along the minus strand of NC_034600.1, from coordinate 4,162,128 downwards.
TTAATGTGAATTCACATAAATAAAATGCTGTAACTGAGCATAATTCTTCATACATTTTCCTAATAATCCTAGCCTTTTAAATTAGCATAATAACACTTAGAATAATTGAAGAATTTAATTGCATGGAGCCTTGGAATCTTATCGCTGTGCTGGGTACCCCGATAAAGCTCTGATGAGCTTTAATTTAGCTAGTTTCCCCTTTTAGGTTTCATATTAGATGAGGACACAGAGAGTGCACACACACACACACACACACACAACACACACACACACACAGATACACAATTGATAGGATGCATAGTCCTTCATAAGCATCTATATACTTTACAGGAACCCTCTAGGCACACTGCTCTTGAATTAAGATGAAGGGGAAAAGATCAACATGGAAATGTTAAGTGTTGCTGTTCTTTCTACTCCATGGTCACAATGATCCAGACAAACATAGGTTCATTCACTTTCTGTGTGCTCTATGGCTTTTAAATCTTCATTCACTTGCAACCACCTTTTACCTGAGAAAATTTTACCTGATTGTTAATGTGTAGGCATATAAAATAAGTGTTTAAGTCAACACTTACTGATGTTAAATGCTGAAATTCACGAAGGGAACAGGATTTCCTGTGGATGTAGGCTGAGAAAGGGAATGCCAGGCTAAGTTTATGACTGTCCCCTAGTCCATTACCTACTGTCTTAGTCAGGTTTTCTATTTCTGCACAAGACATCATGACCAAGAAGCAAGTTGGGAAGGAAAGGGTTTATTCAGCTTACACTTCCATAGTGCTGTTGATCACCAAAGGAAGTTAGGACAGAAACTCACACAGGGCAGGAACTTGGAGGCAGGAGGTGATGCAGAGGCCATGGAGGGATGTTACTTACTGGCTTGCTTCCCCTGGCTTGCTCAGCCTGCTTTCTTATAGAAGCCAAGACTACTAGCCTAGGAATGGCACCACCCACAATGGGTCCTCCAACCCTTGATCACTAATTGAGAAAACGCCTTACAGCTGGATCTCATGGAAGCATTTCCTCAAGGGAGGCTCCTTTCTATATGATAACTCCAGCTTGTGTCAAGTGGACACACAAAACCAGCTAGTACAGCAACCCCCTCCACCCTTCAAAGCAGACATCTCCTCACTTGTCTCTCCCAGTGAGTGCTGCCAACTGGATACCTTTCCAGTCCGGGTGTTGGCACCTCCCATGAGCAGATTTCACACTGACTTTCAATCTGAGGCATGGCACCACTAGTTTATAGAGGCCATATTCTGCTGGCACTGTGCCAGAGACTAGAAAGATGAACTTTTTCTTGACAGCATAGACAAGTTACTGGATGAAGCACATAGCCAAGCTCTGAGATAAAAAGAGCAAGAATCCATAAAGTTTGTGAAATTAAGAGATTTCCTGGTAAGCAGAAGGCACATGGCATTGCCCACAAACCCAGGCACAGACACCTTGTTGGAACTGGAAATCACAGTAATACCAAGCCATGAGAGGCAGAGTTGGGGAAGGAACAGTCTGATCGTGAGCTGGTTACTTGGCAGTGTAGAAAGGGATCAAAGGAAGTTTGAAGCAATGTAAATCCATTTCCCCACAGTTACTGAAGCAGATTCTATAGTGGAAGTATGCTGGGCAAGGAGAACGCTGTCCAAAGTCCAGGCAGGTTCCTTCTTGCCTTCATCCCAGCTACAAAAGGTGGTGCTTCATGTGCTTTGGTATTCCTCGTACCATGGATGCCAGGTCACCTTGCTCTCTTTGACTTCTCCCCTATGTCTTAAAAGCACTTATTTCTGGACTTTAGGCCCACAAGGTTATGGATGAAGATCCCTTCTCTTCCAGGCCTTTCACTTCACCACATCTGTAAAGAACCCTGTGCCAAGGAAGGTCACACTCATATCTGTGTTGGTGTGACATGAAGCTCCCGCAGGTAGATTGGAGGAGATCTGGCAGACAGAGTAGTGAGGAGTCATGCAGCTGGTTTTGATGAAGACAACTTTTAACTCCTTCCTATTGTTGTTCTTTTTCTGCAATCACTCTACAATCAGCTGGGGGGGGGGGTCCAATAGGGCCTCAGATATGGAATTGACCCTCATTTTCATGCACAACTTCACCTTCAAGTATTAGGATGCTCCATACCTGTCAGCTGATTCAGATGCTGTCTGCATGGAGGAGATAAGATTGGTCCACCTGGAATGGGCATTGGTGGAGGTTAACCTTCAGTGTGGTCACACAGATGAAGAGAGAACAGACAAGTTCAGTCAGGTCATCTACGGGTGACATATTCCCATCATTTCACATACAAATGGTACAGTCACATCTGTATAACCAGAGAAGAAGTGTCAGTGTATCCTGAGGCTGGACCCTACAAATTACCCCTGAATGTTAAAATGAGACCCAGAAGTCTCAAGCACTCATCCACACAAAAATCCACAAGGCCAGACAGCTCCCTTCTCTGAGACCTGCTTCCAAATAACAGAAGTAACTAAAGGGTTGCCAGTGGTTAGAACCGTGATCTATAGTACCAGTTACTTTCACATTTCTGTTGCACCCTGTCCAGGAGGAACTTAAGGAGAAGGGGCTTTATTTTAGCATACATTTCCACAGGGAAAGGATTCTCAGGGTAGGGAAGACAGCACATCATTATAGAAAAGATGAAGTGAGCTGATCACATCTTTATCCACACACAATATGAAATTTCATCTACATAAAGGTCTTGCAGAGAGCAAGAACAGGAAGCATGTAGAGGTTATAAGTCCCCGGAACCTACCTTTAGTGACATACTTCCTTCAGCAAGATTCTATCTCCTAAGTGTCACATCATCTCCCCCAAACAGTGTCATGAAATGCAGACCAAGCATTCAAATACATGAGCCTATGGGAGAAATTCCTTATTCAAACCATCACATTCAGCCCCTAAACCCCATAGACTCATGGCCATCTCATATTACAAAAATACACTTAATACAATCTCAAAACACCCGTAATTATTTTGAACACTGTTCCAAAGTCAAAAGACTACTGAGACTCAAAGTAACTCTTACCTGCAATATCAAGCAGAAAATCAATACTCCGACCATACAATAGCACACCATATACACTACCCTTCCAAAAGGCAATTGGGTCATATAGTGAGGAAATACTGGACAAAAGTAACACAAAATTCATGGGTCAAACACAAATTCCTCTAGCTCTCTGCCAGTAACTGGGACTTCAGTTTCAAAGGATGTATATGCTCTGCCTTTCGAGACTTGCTTCCTGTAACATACATTTCTTTCTTGGACAGGTTCTACTCCTAGTATGCAGCTTTTCTTGGCAGATTACATTATCTTGCGATCTCCAATGCCATCAAGATTTCAACTTGACACTTTCATGCAGTGACATCTTAGGACCTCCTTGCAGGGACTAAGTCTGATCGTGAGCTGGTCAGATTTACCACATTTCCTGATCTCAGTGGTTCTGTGGAAGGGAAGACTCCAGAGCCCCCTCAGTCGGGTATCTGTTGTACTTCCAAAGTACCATGTGAATAAGACTGCCACATTCTGCAGCCAGATATGGATGGACTCTTGTCCCCTTGCACCTCACTACCATCAGCTGTGTATGCTGAAGCCACTGATTTTCAGAAACAAGGATCCCCTAGGCTCTCTTCACAAGTTAGAGGCTTAATTAGGTGGGGTCTGGCATCTTTCTTTCCTCCAGAGCAGAGGAGCAGCCTCCTCTTTCACGGTTCTGGTTTCCTTAACGACTACAGTGTCCTTTCGACATGACTTTGCTTTACTTAGCTTCTTTTCCTTTCTGTGCTACCTATTTTGTATTTTTTTTCTGACCTTCTTGATGTTCCTTTTCACTGTAGGCCTGCACAAGAGTTATCAGGAATAACAATGCCACAGACTCAAAGCTACAGTGCCTTGAATTTTCTCCACCAAAGTAACTCTTTGTTTTCTCTGAAATTTAGCCTCATGCAAATTTTCATGACACTAAGTATAATTCATGCAGATTATTTGACAATGCATCACATGAATGACCTCTAGCTCAGTTATAAATGTAGTATTTCTCCATGCCCCCAGAACCTCATGAACAGGTCTGTCACTGTCCACATTACTCCCAGCACTACTGTCTTCCATGCTCCTACAAGAATGCTCTCTAAGCTCTGCTTACAGCACCCAATGGTTTGTCTAGTACAAACTTTCAAAATCTTCCACATTTCTCCAAAGTACAATGTAGTCACGTTCTTACTTCAACACCCCATTTCTGATACTAATTTCTGACTTATTCTGTTTCTGTGATAAAGTATCCTGACTAGAAGCAATCAAGCAAAGACAGTGTTTATTTTAGTTTATAGTTCCAGAGGGAGAGTCCTTGGGACAGGGAAGACATGGCAGCAGGAGCAGGAAGCTGGAGGGTCACATCCTTGCCCACAAACAGGAAGCATAAATAAAGAGCAGGAAGCAGAGTGAGCCTATGAAGCTATCGATTTGCCAGAGCTTTCCTGGAAGGGAAACAAGCAGGGTGTAATACTGGGATATTCAGATCCACAGGCTGACCCACAACCAAGGTCAAGCTGGCACAACACATCCTTCCAGGAAAACTCTGGCTGGCCTAGTTAATTACACCTAGTGATGTACTTCCTTCAGCAAGACTTCCCCTCCTTAAAGTATCATAATCTTCCTAAACTGTAGCTCCTTCAAGGATCAAGTATTTAAATACATGAGCCTTTAAGATACATTTCTCACTGAAACCATATCAAGAGAGCAGAGCAGCCAGTTTGTCAACTTTGGGTCCTCTCTGTCCTTCATCAGCTTTACCCATCCACATTTACAGAAGGTTATGTGTGCCAGTATGCTATGGAGATGCTCATGGACCTGTGTGTGGACAGGCAAGAACACACACAGATCTACAAGACTATCCAGATACATGAACACAGATAACCAGGGACACTCAAAGAATTCATCAGTTTTCAAGAAAAAGTGGGCAAGAACTATGCCAGGGTATTGTTAGCAACCAGCCTGTGGGTTGAAGTAGGATTGATTAATTTCATCATTTAAATTCTGTAGGCCTGACAACCTTTTATGACCCTTTAATACCGGGGCTGTATATGTGATGTGTCCCAGCTCTGGGAGAACCCCTCATTATCTCATCACCTCTGACAAGAGGTTGGCCAAAGCCTCTGTTCTGAGAATCAGAACATGGAGCTTGGGCCTCAGTTATGTGGCAGAGCTTGCGTCTGCTTTTCTCATTAAGCTGACTAGGGGCTGCATGCACACAGTGGTAACTGGCATCAAGAGAGAAGATGAACACACTGAAATGACCATGGTTGCAGACCGGGCTGTTTATTTAGAACAAGGCTATACTAGAAGAAAATTGTCTTGGCAAGGTGCCACAGTGTCTCATGAAGAATGTGCACAGGGCAGCATTTACTTCTCTGTATCCCTCCATTGTAAGGTCCCTTGATGGCCAGGCTGGAAAGTCAGACAGGATGTACCAGTCAATGACTGACTGAGGGGTAGGCTGTGTGAGCAGTTCTGGCTGGTCTTGTTCTTTGACAGTGGGTCTCACAGCAATGAGTCCTTCTAGAGTGCAGACACATGGACAAGTGCCACCACTGGCAAACGGGTCCCAAGTGCCAGCTCCAGCATGCCATTCAGCTTTCCATTACTGTGACAAACACTGGGGAAAGTCACTTAAGGGTGGATAAGTTTATTTTGTCTCACAGTTTAAGAGAGTCCAGTCCCAGGCCATAACCATATTTGTAAATAAATCATGCCCTTAGAAGGTAGATTACCTTAGCACAAGAGTTCAAGAGTTCTGCTGAGAACATGCCTAGATTGTAGCATCCAGCTAGGATATTCCATAGGAACAGAATTTTGTTCCAAGGAGGGAAGCCAGACTCAGCTGTATCATGAGATTATCTATAACTCACCTGCATTATCTTTCTGGTAGTCAAGGAAAATAGATATTAAATTAAATTAAACACTGCCATTCAAGAGAGCTCCTTGGAAGCCACAGCAAGTTCCTCTGTGAACCAGAGGAGGATGCCACATGGTCAGTGAGTCCTGAGCAGAAGAGGTGGGATCTTATCAGGGCTAGGTCACCAAGGGGCAAGAGGAGGGCCTTTTTGAACTCTATAGGCTCAGGAAATGAGAACCTTCTAGGCTCTTGACAGCTGGACCCATGCCTTTCCCAGGTAGGACCTTGGGGATGTATCCACAGCCTGTTTACTCTGGGAATACCAGCCACATACACACTTGCCCAGTAGATATCCTGAGGTTTCCTGTCAAGTAAAGAAATTTATAAAAAAAAAAAAACTTGTGAAGCCATATCTACTTTCTGTGGCTGTATGTCTGTGCTGGGTAGTTCTTCTGACAGGTGGCCCTGAGTCAATGTCGTGAAATGCTTTATTCTGAAAATCCCTACTCTTGGGAATAAGGGAACATTGTCTTCTCTGAGTCTAGCAGTGTTTAAAGGATAAAGAACACAAAACAAGGGCCACATCTCAGAAACAACTGAGTAGGATTCAGTTAAGTGCATGGTACCTATCTATTGCACCCTGCAGCAGGGCTCTCCTGCATTAATACTAATGTGAATCTGTTTTCTAAGTTCCTGAGGGCCTTAGTCGGCTTCACCCTATGCCTTCTTATGCACACCTGCCTTCTCCTCTGGGGGAAGGAGAGTACTCAGGCTAACAAATCATCTTGGGTTCTGCCTAGCATTGGTGTAGATGGGAACTTAGGCTAGGTGCTAGTTCAACTCCTCCATCTCTTTGTCTGCAAAATGGAATGGTGGTGGTGGAGCTACCCCGTGTCAAAGTCTGTATCTAAAGAGGTGACAGACGTGTGATACTTTGAGGGCAACTAGAGTCCTACTGAATACTATCCCATTGTGCTCAATGTTTTTTCAAGACAGGAGACCAAAGTTGTTGTTCTTGTGGGGATATCAGCATGGTTCGACAGCCAACCGGAGCATGCTCAGTTGCTCGGCAGTAATGAATGTCTCCACATGGCACACTGTGCTACCAGAGTGGAAAACTGACTTTGATTACCACCTCCTAGAAAGCATTCTAATGCTGGAATGTGTATGCAGCACCACAGGTCCACAGCACATACCTACACACTCGCTTGTGCAAGTTCACAACAGGAAGGCTCCTCCTTGCCCTGCCTGGGTGGACTTCCCATTTAGAACTAACTCTCAGTTTCAGTGAGTTCTGTCCCTGATGTGCTCCCTGGAATAGTGCTCCCTCTGCTCTGCTGAGTGGGAGAGAACAGTGCCCTTTCCCCCAAAACTGGCCAGACACAGTGGGTACTTGTTAGAGGGTGTGTTTCTGAGATCCTTTTAAAGTTTGTCTTGTATTGATTTACTTAATGTAATGATCATTATTGCAATATTTTCTGGCCAGTCTCAGAGAGACAAAAACAGTCTGCTTCCTCTCATTTGCAGTTCCTAGATGTTATTAGACACACAAAATTGTCTAAGGGCCAAAGGAAATAACAGAAGGATGATTGATGAGGAAAGTAACAGAAGGAGTATACTCTGTGTATAACACATGCATATATGAAGAATTAAAGTTTTAAGAAGTGTCCTGAAGAAGGGAATTATCAGGGCGACCCTCTAAGGCCCTAGCCAACCCTCCAGGAACATCGCCCTGGAAGCTGTATCTCCTTTCCTAATTTGACTTGGAAGAACTTTTTATTTCTGGCCAGCATCCTGGAGAGAAGAGTGATTAGACTCCAGTCAGTGTTCATCTGAAATCCACACAGCAAGAGCCAAGGGTGCCTCAGTTGTTTGGCATGCTGGATGTCAGGGCTCCTCAGGCTGGTGGTGTTTTGTGATGATGTGGTGGTCTCTGAAGACAATGTTTGGGAAAGCCTGAATGTGAATAATCATCCAGAGTCCTCATCTGTGAGTGTTCCACACTACTTACTCATATAAATTTTAAAAGCTTATAAACCTCTGGAATCCTATTGTCAGAAAGCCAAGCTTAAGTCAACGAGCTCATATTTTACCTTTTCTTTTTGACAGTTTGATGACAAAAGACATAGGCAACTTCATCTTTGTTTCCCGAATAAAAACTAAAGAACTGAGTTATGATAAAATAAAAAGTTTGGATCTTATGAGAAATAGGTGAAATCTCACTTTGGTCCAGCAACTTGAAGTGTGATGAGAAAGTGTCACTGCCTTTGTGCAGCCACACGTGGTCACTGACTGCGGGCAGGCACACCTGGTCTCTGACTATGTGTAGCCACACACGACCTCTGATTCTGTGCAGCCACAGTGTGGTCTTCTCATACTTGGTGAGCAGGTGAGTGAAGTGTTGACTGCAGACGTGTGCACAGAGGCCCCTCAGTACCACATATAATGTCATGGTCACCCACAGGCAAATGGCCTTAGCTTCAATACCATCTATGGCAACCTGGGCTCTGCTTCTATTTAGATGTTCGTTATGTGCCAAGTCAGAGTTTTAGAACAGCTAATTGTGTAAGAAGTCCTCAAAAATTCTTTTTGAATGGAAAAAAAAATGTTTTTGTTGGTTGGTGCAACTAAAAACAGGCTAAGAAATTCCCTAACACTTGCCAAAAACAAAACAAAACACTAACACCTCTTGTTTAATGCAGAGCCCAGAAGAAGTGTGATTCCTGGAAACGCATGATGTGGTAATTTAATAAACGTTGAGGCTTTTTCAAGTTTTATTGAATTTCACTAATAACAGATGTTAAAAGCTACATGCCTAACACCATTTTATGTCCGTGTTAAGAAAATTAACTTGAAAAACCATCAGTTAAGCCACTGTGGGCCCTTGTGTTTAAAGGGCAATGAATTCTGCACTTCAAACCCCACATGTCTGTCTAGGCCAGTCCAAAGAGGAACGCTGGCTTTTTGTGAGAGATGGACCTGGAGGCCACCACTCCCATCTGCCCTTTTCCTGGGCCACTTATAAACAAGAATGTCCAGAGGTCACACCGCATATCCACAGGTTTGAGCATCAATGAAGAGTTTGTGGCAGAGGGTCAGAGGATCAGCAAATGGGTGTGAGGGAGAGATGACTGAGTGAGTTTGGGCTTTGCTTTTTGCCTTTTGTCCTATGGGTATAACAGGAAAGGTGCCTCCTTTCTTGGTATAAACACGCATGTTAACTTCTTGTGGTTCTTACACACACTCAGGATCCCTTCTTGTGTGTGGCATTCATAATTCACACATAGACTAGGCACACAACTGAAGTATACAGAACTGTACACATCTTAAAAGATCTAACAGAGTGATGAGGACCATGAGAGACTCACAACTACTTCCTTCACCACCTATGGCTGTAAGACCCCCTTTATTCCAAGCACGGTCAATAAGCTGAATCAAGATCAGGTCTGCCTGCTTTTCATCTTATTTATGTGAAACCTGACTTCTGCGATGTTTATAGACATAGCTGGCTCATTGTTTTCACTGCTACCTAGTACCTCAGTGAAGCAGTCTTGCATCATGCATCAGTGTAATATCTGCTGTTGCTGGCATTGCTTTCTGTGTTCTTTGAGAATGCATGTCTACATTCCTGAAAGCTTTTAATGGAGACATGGTGTTGATTGGTCGGGGATGGACTTGGAGAGCTTCTGAAAGGTGAACTAATGGATCTACCCTTGATAATGACAGCACACTCTGCCATGGTCACACCACTGCTTTGCATGGACACATATTCCCAGAGGAAATGTGTCCTCTGGGATGCAGTGGCACTCCTGGAATGCACGAGAGACTAGACTGTGCCACCAAGCTTGGTGGTAGATAGCCTGGTATGTCTCTTCAACTATCATGTTTAAGGTTTGAAGGGAGAGAAAATAGGTAGAGACTTCTGTATTGGGAACAAGGTTCATTTCCAAAGTAGAACCTGCCCGTGGCTACTTGGATGAGTTCCCGGCTTCTGTTTGATTTTAGTGCCCCTCCAAGGACAGGGAATCAGGGCCCCTCAGTCTATAGTCCCAAGGACTAACATCTATAAGGAAGGTGCTGATCAAGGGCATGAATCATCTGCATGTTCTCCAGTCGTCCACTGATAATTTACCAGATTCTTGTGTTTGGGGGGTCCCGTGGTAGCCAGAGGAGGTGGGATAGGTAGTAGATCTTACTATTCATTAACATGTTTAATCTGGCCATTGACACCATTGGCTTTTTTCTTGCCATGATATCATGGTTAAAAGCCCATGTGCATTTTCAATCTTTGTTTAACCTCTTCCTGCTTGTATGGATGCACCTCAGGAGCATGCAGATCTCCCATCTAGTCTCCATTTCACTTTAGAGGCTGAAAGGAGCTGAGCAGAGTTCTATCTACACTGGGAATCTGGAGGTCCCAACTGATGAGAAAGTGGCTGAAGCAAACATGGTCACTGTCAGTGATAGCCACCGTGTAGCTCCTACCTGATGTTTTATTTCTGTTGATTGACTTGTGCATGAGTCACAGTATCATTGAACATCTCATACTATTCCCCCACCTGCTTGTGTTCTCCTGATCTCACTTGTATGCATGTGCATACACAAATACTACCCTCCTGCATGTACACACTTACAAACCACACTCTCATACACATGCATGTGTGCAAGCACATGTAAACCTCCACTTGCACAGGTATATGGAATGCACACATATACCCGTAAAGCACCCCCCAACACACACACACACACACACACACACACACACACATTCTCATCAGGATTTAATGGAACTTCAACCTCTCAGATATAGACTGGTAACATTTTCTTCTTTATTCTGAATACTGAGTACCCACAGAACTGAAGATATATAGAACATTGTACCTTTTATGAAACCCTAATATCACTCTACACACTAAGTTTGCTATGTGGAAAAACTGACTCCTACTGCTGTTTGTGTGAGTGTGCACACCCTCATAATAAATTGCCTAATATATGTTAAGTAAATTTGACAAATGAATGCATATATTTTTCATTTGGAAAGGCATGCTGCATTAGTATGCCATGTATTACAGATTTGATATCTTCTGATGTATGTGCATATTTTTTGTTATGGCTATAATTGGGAAACGTAAGTTTGTCACTTAGTATTATAACTTAGTGCTATAGCAAAACAATGCTTTAGATGACAGGACCTGTTGTCCATTCAGAGAAAATGTACTTCGGCATGTGTACCACATTCACCAGTCACATGGTCACATGACCAACAGTGGCTCAGTTCAGGCAAACAGGTTACCTCAGATGGGACACTGGCTGTTCCACAGTTTTGAGTTTTGAGTGCACATTGTTAGATGATACTGAGTATTTCTGGTCTGTAGATTTTGAATGCCATTATTTCTGATATCAGCATTTTACTACTGATTTGTGAATCTACTGCCTACTCACTGGGAGAGTTCAGAGAACAGGATGTAGTGGAAGAATAGAGTCATGGATCTGAGAGTCTAAAAATGTTGCCACTTTTTAAATTTTTTTACTTATCAACCAAATAATACCTGATCTCAGAGACCCTAGATGCTAGGATGAGAGGCAATACAGGTCAAAGTGCGATCTGTGAAGACAACTCCTGCAAAGTAGTCCCTATGACCAGCCTTGGGCAGAGAGAGTTCTACAGGTCAGGCACTACATATCTCAGAAGTCTAAAGGATAGACCTACTGATGTTAATATGAACTTTGACATTTTCCTAGATGCCCAAGTTCTTCCTCATCCGTATGGTGGATTCATAAGCTGCTTTGCCCTGGGATCCCAGTGAGGACAGCATCTAAGATTCAGAAATGAATAAGGCATTGCCAACCTTCTCCTCGCCTCCTTTTCTAAAAAGATCACTGTCAGGAGTGCATACTAATATATTAGAGGGCTGCCTCACCTTTCCAATCTGGAAGAATCACATGGTTTCTTGGTTATTTCTCAATCTTCCACATCTAAAAGAAGCAAGGACATCAGCAGGTTGGTGGGCCTCTGCCCCATGCAGAACTGTGACTATCAAGGTGGGTCCCTGTCCTGGGTGGGCCTCGGGCAGTAAAGCAGGACTGGAAATTTAATGCCAGGCCTGCCTGGAGAAGTAAATGAGCTGTCGATCCACATAAAGTTAAAACGAATTCTGGTGGAATAAAAACACAGCCATTTGAAAAGCAATCAGTGGATTTAGGGCAAACCAATCAGTGGTTAAAATAGGGAATTGGATGGACCGCAGATGGTTTTATTGCAATCCGGTCTTCATAATGGGGACACAGCCACAGTGTGTTGAGACTAATTGGTTTCCTCATTTTCATAAATGCACTTTTTCTCACACGATAAAGCTAAGTCATTCATTAATGTGTTCATTCATTTTCCAAACATTTAGTAATAACCCAGTAACCTGTAGAAAGAGTAAGGCTTGTCACTCATGGCTGGAAGGGAAGACAAACAAAGGAAATTTTACAGTTTTTGATGTGAACAAATTTGAAATTTTCTTTTTAAACTTTAAGTCAAAATAAAAATAAAGATTGTGAAATCAAGCAAATTAAAGGCCTACCCTACTTGGCTTTTCTCTCCCCTCTAGAAGAGGAAATATTTTTTCTTCTCTGATCCACTCTTGCTGCATGGATCATGCCTTGTGCATTCTGTGCTGCAGAATAAACACTGACCAAAGTACGGAAAGATCAGATCTTGCATTGAAATCATGCACAAGACCAGGGCGGTATGCCCTATGTGTCTGAGAGTTCTGACTTTGGCCCTTGTCTTCTCCAAGTGGCCTCCTTGATACCGTCCAAGGACTTCTGTGTGCTCTTCCTCTGCAGACCACAGGGGCACGTGGGAAGCAGAATCCTCTCCAGCTCCAGCACTTCACTGTCACTCGTGTGTGCAAGAGTACCTACACAGCAGTGCTCTGAAGAGCTGCAGAGGTAGATGAAGAGGCTCCCCAAGCTCCCAGTAACCTATGCTTCCCAGAAGTTTACCGCAAGGCTCTTCCCAAGTGGACTTGAACCAAGGGCACAGAAGACAGGTTGCTCACTCTCTCAGAAAGTCCTCAGATTCTCAATAGATTCTAGCTTCAAGTCCACAGGGGTTCATATCCAGCCCCAGTCCCACTCACTGCACACAGACTCAGGTTCCAGTGCACACAGACTGAAGCCCCACTGGACAAGCCTTGCAGCCTTGGAGGTGACCAAGTGTTTTCCTCCCATGTGAGACCTCTGCTGGTGCATGGCCATTCACATGTGCTAGCTGAAGGAGGCATGGGAGACTTTACAACAGGGGTGAGCAAAGCACCCAGATTCCCACGTTAGGTGACATCATTCTATTCTCCTATCTGGCTTCTGGCAAAGCAGGAGTTTCGGGGATAGGAAAGATGTCATATCTTTTATTTTGAAAAGAAGGTAGGCCATATTTCCCATCATTACAAACACATGCATTGTCTGCAGAACTTATGCTGTCTAAAAAAATTCCAGTTTTAAACTGAGTATCTGGAAATATATCTTTCTTTGAATTTATTGTCCAAACAATGGTTGAAAACTGACTTCCTTTAGGTACTAAACACAGCTCAGACACATCCAGGCTGTCCTCGGTAGCTCTCCTCTGCCTTAGAAAGCTTTCCCCATCCTAAAGAGCCTTCTCTTCCCATGGAGCACAGTACTTCCTAGGAAACCTCCTAGATGTTGCTTTTCCCATTCCAAGCTGGCCAGCAGAGCCACAGTAGGCCAGGGATTCCCTGCAGCTGAAATACTTTTGTTTTCTAGTGTGACGTTAAACAAGTTCTATTAAAACCTAAATGTGGCTTTTGAAAACTTTTCTTATAGTCAGGGTAAAAAGAAATCACAGTTCTTCAAGTCTGTCAAGGTTATCCCCCAAGCCTGGATGCAGATACATCTGGGGAAAAACAAGGGAGTGTACAGGAGAAAGATGCATACAAGAGTATTAGATTTCTGTATGTGTCCATGTGTGTGATGTCACAGGTGCCTGCTGGGTCTCTCCAGTCGTCACCCTCACCCCTACAGAGGAAACTTTAGTTCTCTATGTGGCATCAGCTGGGAGCTCCTCCAGGGTGTGACCTGAATCAGCAGAAGTGCTGATTCCTGCAGGAGGATGAAGGAAGGGGAGGTGGAAGGGCCGACACTGCAAGCAGTAATTACCATGTAATGAAGTTAATGTTTTGTAGGATTTACGGCCTGATACCAACATGGCTGCACACCCTTGCTCACTTTTTCTTGTCAGCCAGATTTTTTTTTAAAAAAAAAACAACAACAACAAAGGAAACAGGACAATATGCAAAGGCTCATTAATTCTCTTCAGTCTTGATTTTGCCTTCTCTTTGGCTCTCCTCCTCTGGAGGTTGAACAAGAGGCTGTCACCAGGCCTTTCCATAAACTGCCGGTTCATGGGAGGGTGAAAGTTACAGCAGCTTGCAGAAGCTATCTGAAGGACTCCCTTTAAGCTTCCCAGGCCTTTCAACTGCCCGCAGTTTTATGGCCCTCAGAGCACCGGTTACAGCACCAAGAACAATGGGCCCACTGCCGGAGTGACCAGGTCTCAAATTTGCCTTGATTTGCCTGTGTGTCTTAGCAACAGTTTCTTTCAGACCCAGAGCCCAATTGCAGCAATGAAGATGGATGGGAATGTGGACAGTCTCGCTGCCGGGACAACATGCTTGGATCTCACAGCCCTGCCCCAGACCAGCCATCTCATCCTGACCCTGCTGCCCTGCTGGCACTCCATCTAACCCTAGTGGCTGAAAGGAAGTGCGGTGTCCTCAGAACTCTTATGTCAGGGAGTGTGCTGAGTCATCAACTCTGCTATCTAGGAAACAAGGAATGAGACAGGACCCTGCTCCTGACTGAGCCCAGTTAGACAGAGGAAGATAACACCAGATAGCTCTTCTAGGGGTCGGAGGGAGACAAAGCCACCACACTCTGCCTGTTGGCAGAGCATCAGTGCAAGCAGCTTTCAAACACTACTCCTTTCCCATTGGGATGCTGAAAGAGTGGAGGGAACACAAATATTTTACTCCCAAAGCAAGGAGGCTCATCCACAAAGCAAGGAAATGGCACACCCACTGGTTTTAGGGACACATCTTCCAGACACCACCCTTGCGTTTGACTCCTCTCTTTTGCCCAGTTGATGACTGGAAAGCTAATGATGGCTCGTCTCTAGGACACATGGCTGTTAGCTTAGCAACTGAGAGTGATGTTCAGAAGCAGGAAGTGCCATGCTGGGCAGCTGGGACAGGATGGAAAGCAGACCCCTCCCCCATCCCACCTTCAGCAGGAAAGAGGCAACCCCAATGCAGCTCCAGAACCACACTCCTTGTTCCTGGAGCCAACCTCTAGGATGTGGGCACAAGGATTAGGATCTTGATGGCTTAAAGCAAGACGGATCTTCCTGGAGCTCTGGAAACGTCTCCCAGGCCTGGAGAGAAGCTCCTTCCATCATCCTCTGCAACTGCCTACGGCCTCAGACCTCTTCAGCTTGCCCTGTCTTTCTGTCACACAGCGTGCTTCCTATGTGGCTGTGTTGCCGCATTCCCTTTACAAAGCTACCCAGCATAGAATTCAATTTTCAAACAAAATCATACCCTTAGTTCCAGGGACAAGGCTAGAATATATCTTTAGGGAGTGTGTACCCCAGCACATAGAAAGTCCCAAACACAGATGCTAAATAACAGATTGTTTTTATGAAGATGATAACTTCTCTACAGAGAGGTCTTCCCACATGAGGGCTAAATACCTGGGCCAGCTTCCAAGTGTGTGTTGTGCTCACACTATGTCTGGTGTGTGGACAATAAACTTCTATTCACCCCAGAAAGGGATCCAATGATAGAACACAGCGATAGTACCGTTAAAAATCTAAGCTGGTGCACATATGAGGAAACTGATTATTTACAGGAATATGGGTGAAGGGTTGCTGCAGGAGCAGGGGCTGCTTTAAGATATTGCTTGCAGAGGGCTGCACAGGTTGAAGAGTCTCTTCTGGGCAGTTCAGCCGCTGGGAGTCTCCTCCATAGTCTTTACAGGTAATAGAACACTGTGGAGGGAGTGGTCAGTTCCAGCAACTTCCTGAGACTCTGAGCTATTCATTTCCTGTGTCTTAAGGAGCCTGCAATTTGAACTTTCTGAGCCCTAGGGAGTATCCACCCAGGGTGGAGTGTTTTGATGTGCAGGAAACTCTTCATATAGCACTTGCTATGGGAGCTCTACATTATGGAAGCCCCCTTTTGTCCTAGTTACCCTAATCCTCCAGACAGACAGCCACATGGAAGACCAGGGTCACTCACTGTGAGCCCACACAAGCCTTTAACACTATTCATGGATGACACCCATGGCTTAGAACACGCCCAATGTTGCAAGGGGACCTTTTCTCCTAAAGGAACTATCGGGTAAAAAATTGATGGTGACCTCACACAGTGTGATGAACATTGACAAGACATCTATGTCCCCATACTTTCTGTCATGGCTTAAATGTGTTCATGCCTTAACATAATGTTAATGCTACTACTGGACCAAATGGTATGATGGGTTCAATCAAGCTTGGACTCCATGAAAGGTGAGCTTGTGAGTCACATCTTAACTTTTGAGAAACAAGAGAAAAAGAACCTGACCTAGGTGACAATCCCAGTCAGTCTTCTATGGATAGACCTTGTCCTGCAGACATAAGAGATTTCTTACAATTCTGGTGCTGTAGTAACAGTTTAAATAAAAATTATTAAAATTCCAGAGCTGGGAACTTTATTTCAGCTTCAGCAAGCCCTGAATGGCTTGCTTAAGGGAGGATCTACCTCAGTCCTGCCTGTGAGTTCAGAGCTGGTCTGTAATGCAGACCAGCAGGGGTTGTTACTCCTTTTGGTATAGAAAGACTCTTTCCTGTGAAAAGGGTTGAAGCATTAGGAAGTTTGAGAAACACTGCTATGAAGTGAACTCTGATGTCTCTGGGAATGACAGAGGAGGATGCACAAGAGGTATGGTGTCATGAAGTCTGACATTAAGCTTCAGGGTTTTCCTATCCTGTCCTCATGGCCATATCATGGACAACCCATTAGGTTAGTAGGGTTACTCTGCCTGTAACTTAGAAGGTCAACTTCCTCAGCTTTAGTTTTAGCTCAGAAAGTCTTTGGCATATTCTGCCAGAGTATGATGGTAGGGAATGTGTTCCCATCAGTTGTGACACTTGTGAAAGGAACTGAAGTGTGGCACAGAAAGCAGAGCCTGCTGATCATTCTGCAGGGTGTACTGAAGAAGACCCAGCAGACTAGCATAGTTTGAGAGTGTTTGAGACCAGCTGTTTTCATACTCCTGGAATGTACCAAGTTCTCACCTCACCACCTGTTCCCTTCTGATAAAGAAGGGAAGGTTGGCTTATTATCAGCACCACAGAGGTCACCAGCCATTGTCCTCAAGGAGTGGAGTAGGGTCTGTCCACTGGTCCTGCCTGGGGAAGAGACAGACCGAGCTGGAGGGAAGCACAGCCCACATGTCCAGCAGGGTGGGCTGAATCTTCATGGTCTCTGCCCACTGGTTGTATTGTTTCAGGAAGACAGGAAACCTTTAGAGCTTATCTGTTATGCTCAGCATAGCATGGGGTGAACACCGGCTAGGTAGAGAATGTGGGAGAGAGGAAGGGTCTTGTTTCTGTGGGATTTCTCTTCTGAGCACTGTGCTGTTCCCTCAGCTTCTTATTGAATCCGATTAACTTGAGAAGACTCTCCAGAAGCCTCTTGTGTCTGTCTCCCATGTGAAGACTTAGTCTCAAGTTGGTGGGGGTTCTGCTAAGATGTTTGAGTCTCCAATCACCAGTGTGGCTGCTCCAGTAGCACCTTCCCTGGGTTTGTTGATTTGTAAAGTGATTTCAATGGACAAGTTCCTGGAGGCTTTGGAATCTCATGGTGCTACATGGGTTTGGGACTCACCCAACTAGCTACGCACTGTTTCTGTAATGGATTGGGCACCCAGGGAAAGCTGTGAAACCCAGTATGTTATACACAGTTTTATAGTGAGGTGAAATGCTGGTAACATCTGCAAAATAAGACTAATGGATGATTTTTTTTTTTTTTAAAGACTGGGCTTCTTGTTCCAGAAGCCATATGTGAAAGGGAGAAATGGCTTCAAGGAGGAGGTGGGGTCTGAGTATGGCTGCATTTGTAGACCCTCCAGGTGAGGCACTGAAGAAAGCCAAGATGGGATGCAGGGGCATAAGCAGCAGGGCTATGAGCATTGTTTTCTGGGGGCCCCAAAGGCCTCCTAGGAGGGCACCATGATGATTCAAATGCTTTAGGAAGACCATAGTGTACAGTAAAGAAGTTCAAGGTCATTCATTCCCAACTCTCATACAAACATGGCTGCTCCTAGAACTCTACCCAGATCCTCCAGGTATGTTAGACTGCCCTCTGACTTCCCACTCTTCTCCAGGAGTACAAATACCGCTCTCTATCATGACAGTATGTTCCTGCATTGCCAAGTGGAAATAGGATCTGTCTGTTTTAAAGTGCCTATCAGAGCATTATCTGAGTTCCTAGAACACATGGCCATGGGAAATGCTATTACCCCAATAGATACCTGCAGATAAATCTTCAGGCTTATCTTTGCTACCCAAGGTGCCATGTACTCATAAGACTTCACTCGAGAGGCACTTATTAATCTCAAGCTATCAGGATGCTGCAGGGAGGTTCCCATTAGGGGAGCAAGTTCAGATAGTCTGCATGAACAAGCAAAATGGCTACTTGGAACAACAAGGGCCCATTCCAAGACTTTTGTGCCTGAGTCTGGGGAAGGCCATGATTCCTGCACTCTGGGTTTGGTCACCCTTCTTTGGTGTGGCATTTGAGAGCCATGTGCAGAAGAAGAGTCACATGCACAGTGACTTCATTATTACTATTGGTAGCTTCTGTTTCTTCTTTCTGTTTTCAGGTAATTATGTCGCCCTTCAAACCCTGGTGTTGCCAGCTAGCACGGAGCACTGCTTCCATCCTAGGACAAATGAAGGCTGCTTCTTTCACCACCTGGACTGAGTTGGAAAAGAGCTTGAAATCTTATTCTCCAGTGGATTTGCTTACAAACTAAGGCTGTATCACTAATCTCAGGGCAAGTTGAGAGGGAAAAGAAAGGTGCAGGTCTTGATAACAGGTACTTCTGGTGGCCGGGAGAAGCATCCAGATATCCTCCAGATATGCTCCGAGAAAGAGCCCCCTGCTGTGATAAAGAGTCAGAACTGTGATAAAGTCAAACCAGTGCTCACTATTGGTAGAACATGTTCTTCTTGTGGGTGAGTTGGATGGCAGAGTGCCACAGTGGGTTAGAGGCAGACTTCTGTGCCATAGCTGAATGGCTGGGGTCTCCCTTGTAGGCCTCCCTCCCAAGTGTAAGCCTTGGTTTATCCTGTTATGTACTTGACTCTGATTCTGATCTGTGATCTCTCTGGGTGGTAGTAAACACTGGTATAACTCATGAGCTTGTCACCCTGACCTCTGCTTCATCTGGATGTAGTGTTTTCCCCGTGTATGCATGTGTCTATCCGAAGTTCAGAAGGACACACCAACCATCCTGGATCAATACTGTGCTAGCAAGCTTTCTGTGAACTTGGTACAAACTAGACTGAGCTGGAAAGAGGAGAGCTCTTGAGGAATTACCTCCATCAGATTGTCCTGTGAGCATGTCTGTAGAATATTCTTTTAATCATTGATATGGAAGTGTTAGCCCATGCAGGTTGGGCCTAAGTTGTCAACTTTCATGATCCTCCATGGACTCTGCTTCAGTTCCTGCCTTGAGCTCCTGCACTGACTCCCCTCAGTCACTATGGACTGTGACACAGAAGTGTAAGCCAAACAACCTCTTTCCTTCCATAATTCTGTTTGCTCATGGCGTGAATCACAGCAATAGGGAAACAACTAATACAGGGCCATCACATATTCTCATTTAACTTTAAATGCTTCTTCGGAGGTTCCCACCTTCAAATACTGAGGTGCTGGGGTTCAGTTCAGTATACAAATTTTAGCATCCCAATTTGGACTAGAACAAACACATGGTAAAGAAAACTTCACAAAATCGGTTATTTTGAATCAGTTGACAGAGGAGTTAACTATGGTGAGCATGTCCTGAGCTGGCGAGATTTTTCTGCGCAAAGCAGAGCGCAGTTGGCCAGAGAAAGCTGGCAATGATGGAAGCTGGCAGTGGCAGTAACTGATGTATACTGGAAACATTCTAGGCAGAAAGATCCAGGGAAATGACAGGCCTTTGAATTCATCGACCAGCCTGATGAGTCTGGTCTTTCTAACCCCTTGGTGAACTTTTACCCATTTGGTACATTGACTGGATGTGGGAAACTGCTGACCACCAGGCAGCAACGGACCACTCAGTCAGAGGCAAGTCCCAGACCTGTGGGTCAGGAGCTTTCCCTTGTCTCCTATGGAGTAGAAATGGAGAAATGGTGTCAGCTTTAGGAGTCTCACTATGTACTTGCCTGCTGTAGAACTGACAATGAGAGGGAGATGGGACTCAGCTCACAGCCATAGTCTGAGGTCACGGCTATCTGGAACCTTCTTCCTGTGCCTCTGGGTAGTTTTGTCTGTGGGTTTACTTCTTGGGACCATCTCCACTTCCATGCTAGTCACTCAGTCACTCTCTATGCTGGGCCATGAGGCTACGGGGCAATTTGAGGGACACGTCTTAGCCTTTTTTGGTTCATGGTAGCCCACGTGTAAGCTGTGTATGAATGCAGGGAGTATTTTACAGGAAGAGACCATAGTTCACCATGAAGATGTAGGATTTGCACGGCCTCTTTCCTCTGAGTTGACTTCTCCTTGATTTGTCCCTGACGCATGTGTGCACGGTTGACTGTGTGCTTGTCATGCTGTCGCACTGTCATACTTGAAAGACCTGATAGCCTTCACTGTGCTTCATCTGCAAATGCTTGTTTCCTCAGTGTCTTCCTGCTTTGCAAAGGCAGAAGAAGCAACATCTCCTGAATGTGCATTGAGACCCAGAGAGCAGCAGGCTGGGACAGTCACAGCTCCCATGACCTAGCTGCATTCCTGAGGCTCAAAGGGGAATCAAAAATCTCTAAGCTGGGAAAGACCCATCCATTTGGCATGGTGGGGTAGCAATGGAAACAGAACAGGACATCTTTTTCTATGATGGAAGCTTAGTGGCCCTGGGAGATGGGTTGATATCCATGAAGAAAGAAAAATGGGAGAGAAATACTGTGGTAAGTACTCTGCTACCTGCTTTATAAGGCTCACTTGAGGCCCCTGTTACCTTGTCCTCATAACTCCTGAACCAGGTGACACAAAAACTGGAATATATCCTATGTCCCCTGATCTATTAGAGCTGCCTACAGTCACCAGCTCATGTCTGCCTGCCCTGTCTCAACTGTCCTTTCCCATGGAAGCCTGCCAAATTGCTTTGTCTTGCCCTCCTCATTCTACCTGCTCCTCGTGTTACCCATGTGGCTATGTGTGATGTGTTAGATATGAGAATAAAGTCCACCTTGTGACCGTCATTTCCAGTTCTGTGAATCTTAAGGGACTCAAACAGAAGTGCTTAAGGGGTAATGGAGTGACCTCTTCAATGAGTTGCAAACCAAGTACCTTTGTTAGTTGTCTTTGTTTGGGTTTTATTGCTGTGAAGAGATACCATGACCAAGGAAACTCATAAAGAAAACACTTTCATTAGAGCTGGCTTACACTTCCAGCGGTTCAGTCCATTATCATCATGGCAGGAGGCATGGCAGACTTGGTGCTGAAGGAGCTGAGAGTTGTACATTTTGATCTGAAGACAGCCAAAAGGAGACTGTCTCTTACTGGCCAGACTAGAGTTTGTTTATGAGACCCCAAAGTCCAACTCCACAGTAACGTACTTCCTTCCAACAAGGCCTCATCTCCTAATACTACTACTCTTGGCCAAACCTTTGAACATATGAATCTAAGATGGCAAAATCTTTCAAACCACCACACCACTAAGTGTAGCATCTTAGGTGATTCCCTCTGCTCATCCCAGCTGAGCACAAGAGGTGCTCCCAGAGGAAGGAGGATGAGCACGGGTCCAAAACAGCCCTTCCACTGTTGCCGTTCTCATGTTTGGAAGTAGGATTGGGCCTGTCTGGAGAGTCTATCAGATAGATGTGACATTTGTACTCCTGGGAATCGACAAAGGAGGCTTTTCCGTTTGTGAATGGGGAAGGCTTTCTGTTAGATTCCTGTTTCCTTTTTGGCTTTAACCTGTTTGTGTAAAATGCCAATTTCCACGAGGACCAGGATCAGGAGAGTGATCTGCAGACACGCTGAGTGTACTTAATGGAATCATGGAGGCAGAGTTGAGTTCTCTGGTTGCAAATTCCAGAGAAAACTAGTAGTCCTATGAGCATACTTCTCACACACAGACTCACGGGGCCAGGAAATTCAGGCCTCACTACCACCTGTACAATTCTGTCTCCATGACTAGCTCTCTCAGGCCTGAATGGTTCCATTCTGTTCTGAGTCACCTTGTTGGTGAACATGACATGATAAAGCAATCAAGATAGAAATGAAAGACCAGTAACTTTATGCACAATTTCAGGTAAACATTAAAGGCATCATTAGCTCGGTTTGTTAGGCTCAGGCTTCTCTCAGACCTCAGTGGGATTAGAACAGTTTTTTGAAAAAGAAAGAAAGAAAGAAAGGAAGAAAGAAAGAAAGAAAGAAAGAAAGAAAAAAGAAAAAAGAAAAAAGAAAAAAGAAAAAAGAAAAAAGAAATCTTAGAGGAATTCTGCCAACTAAAATAGGCTTGAATGTTTTAGTGGAAGGGGTTCTCACTTTGTTTATGCATGGTAGTTACATTCTGTCTTTAGCATCTTTTGTACACCTGCTTCTGAGAGCTCCTCCCTGTCTTGCCAGCTGGGAGCTGGTCCAGTCTTTGTGAATAGCTAGGGATTTGATTACTGAAGCTAAGAAAAATGTAACTTTATCAAGATAACAGGCTGGGGCCTCATTTGCCTGGAAGAGCAGCTAAAAATAAGAGACACTCGTTAAGCAGACAAAGTGCGGAACTGTGTACTCCACAGCCCAGCAATGTGAAGCACGCCAGTGAGTGGGTGTCTGTGCTGTGCTTTGAAACTCGAGCCCAGGTCTTTATTAAATCGCCTGCAGATTACCGCCTGGAATCACCGTACATGTCTAAGAACACCTCCAGCTTTTGCGTCACCAGGCAGGAATGCAAGCACCACTCTGGGTGATTATGCTCCTTCTAAGCCCTACAAAACAAGACAAGGGGATAAGAATCATACCAGTAGCGATTCGGTGGGCATGGTTAATCATTTCTCATCTTTATGTACGTATCAGGAGCTGGCGATGCCCTTTGGCAGCAGATCAGAAGGCAGCCTGCCATCAACAACAATAAATCATTTGTGAGTACATGTAGCAATTATCGTCTGAAATGAAGGTGTTCAGTCCCAGTTCTGGGGAGCAAGCACCTAGGACGGATCCTAGGCTGAGGAGCCTCGAGCCTGAGGCTTCAGTGACTCACTCTGCTGAGTATCTGGCTCATGGTTAGACAACGGAATCAGAGGTGCCTGCATCCCACGCACCACAAGGAAACAATGGACCTGTGAAGCCCGAGCTGTCAGCCCGCCTGGGAACAATAAAGCTCTTTATATCGCCCACCTTGGGGGAGATTTAGTAATGTTTTGATTTATGAAGGGCAAGCAGGAGCAGGCAGCAAGCATGACTGTGAATATCTAAGAAAGACTTTTGGTATAGTTGTTGTGAAAGTAATTTAGCTTCCAGGCAAGTTGTCCTGGGGAGCAGGGACAGTCCCTGAAGACAACTACCCACACCCCAAAATACTCAGCGCCCACATTCTTAGTTCCAATAACTTTCTGGTAGAAATGTACTGTCCTCTGCTAGTGACCACATAGTACCTTTATTCCAAAATATGCTGTGCAGGAAGGCATTGTTTTTACTTGGTAGTTCTCGTAGAGATAGTTTCCATAGGAGGAGGAGCCCTGAAGCTGTTGCCTCTTGATACTTCCTGTGTTGGGAATTGCTTGAGACAGTGATATCATATTGAACAAAAAGTGATATGTGGTCATGCTTGCTAGATTGCAAAGGAATGCAGACATTTGTAGGGCTCATCAGTGGGTACATGCAAAAGCCTGGGTTCTGTATTGCTCAGTTGTCCCCCAGGACACAGCTATCTTTATCTCCCCTATCGCTCCATGTATACAGAGCTTCAAACAAACCTAATTTGGAAAGATAGATCGGTTTTAGGCAGCAATGCCCTGGGTCCCACTGTGTGCCCCTCTGATAATGGGTAGCTAACATCTCTCAATCATTTAGATTGAAAGAAAAGTTAGAAACTGAAACAGCTTTCATCACCATCTCTTTCACCTACCTCTCCACAGTGGCCCTAATAAGGTAGCTAGCTAGATAGCTAGCTAGATAGCTAGATAGGCAGATAGATAGATAGATAGATAGGCAGATAGATACATGATAGTAGATAAATAAATGATACATACATAGATGGAAAATAGATAATAGGTAGGTGATAGATACATGATTATAGTAAATAAAATGATAGATAGATGATAGGTAGATAATAGATAGATATATACAAGATAGATACATGATAGATGGTAGACAATATACTCCTGTTTCTAATTCATATTCTGCATCCTTAGCACTACTGTGCTCTCTCTATATATCTATATCTCTATCATATAGATAGAGATATCACATATCTCTATCTATATATAGAGCATATATATATATATATATATATATATATATATATATATATTCCAACTTTGGGGGATCAGACCTGCAGACCAAGTTGGTATAGATAACCAGACCCACATTTCGGTGGATTGCCATAACTTCATTTTGGTGGGACTCTAAGCAGATTGACCAACCCTAAGTTACCTTTATATTTTCCTTATCACTAAATATTTACATGGCTTATAAGAAAGCCTAGATGCTTTCTTTTTGACTATACAGGCCCAGGAGATTGTGAAGAACAAGGTCTGCCTGCTTTTCTTCCATGAAGGTGGGGTATTTCATACCCATGACAGGTTTTCTGACAGTTGGAAAAGCTATCAGGGTGAAGACATATGGTCCTCCATGGAACCCCCTTCCCCACAGTAGCTTCTCCTTCCATAATGTGTAGCCTTTGAGGAAGGAGAAGTAGCTCTTGGGAAATTATTGATTTGTGACTTTTTCTGTATCACATTTAATTGATTTTGGACTCTGACAGTTCCCCAAAACATCCTTTTGCCAAGGTCAACATTGTCCAAGAGTTCTGCTCAAACATGGATGTTCCATAGTTATTTTACTCCCCAGCTCTCTTGACTTTTCATTGTAGCAATAGTTATGGGGAAAATTACTTA
Source organism: Mus pahari (assembly GCF_900095145.1). Lineage (NCBI taxonomy): Eukaryota > Metazoa > Chordata > Mammalia > Rodentia > Muridae > Mus > Mus pahari. Next base: position 4,136,862 of record NC_034600.1, on the reverse strand, counting down.
CCTCTATGTGTCTTCTTGGAAAGGATTTAATTGCAGAAGAACAAGTACAGAGGGCTAGAGAAGGTCATTAGTGGCTCCAGATAGCCAGGCCTAAGCTATAACTTTCACAGGCACACTAGAACACCGAGGAGTGCTAAGCTTTGCAATTCACAAGGAGGCCAGTCATAGCTCTTTTCCCCAAATGCTGTTCTGCTCAGTCACAGCCAGTACCTATGGCTTGTGGTACTTGTAGCTTGGGCCTGTCTGCTGAAATAGAAATCTGGTTGCCTAGGAAGAGGAAGTCACCAGTCAGGTCTCTGTCTGCTTTGTCTTTGTTAGCAGATCTGTACTGGTAGGATAAAGTTAAGTAGGCTCGCTATTGAGTGGTTAGGGCTTGAGCATCCCTGGTGTTGTAAAGAGATGATGAGGTTCCCAAGGGTTGGGGTAGTTTGTTTATCTTAGCAGGCTTAGCACCTGGCAATCTACATGTGGTTGATATAGAGACCATCTATCCTCCACATGCAGTATGCATAGCCTACCCAAAGCTACATATAATCTGCATACAGGTCACCTGCAAGGTTCCCTGCTACCTCTGAGTTTGCACTACTGAGCCACAACTCAGCCCTCACTGCTAGGTTTATTGACCTCACCAGGATCTCTTGAAAGGATCTCAGAATCAAATTCATGTCCACATAGTGGTGACAGGGTTTTGCTCTTATCGAACTCACTTCTGTTCCAGAAGGAAGTGACAGAACCCTGTCTCCCAAGAATGTAATTTTCTTCCAGAAGAAGGTTACAAAGCTCTGTCCACCAGAACTCCTTTGCTATGTTGAGAATGATCATCTCTGTGCATTCAGGTGGTATGGGGGACAGTTTTTAGTCATTCGGGGAAAGTGATTGTTGTAGAGTTTCAGAGTTGACCCCTGGAGAATTGGAACACAGCCATTCAAAGAACTAGAGAAGTGTTTTATTGGCATAGAAGGGGTCTGGTTGGGAGCCTGGTGGGAACAAGTCTCCTGCCAAACCAAGTCTACAGTAGGAGATACTACAACTGCCATGGTGAAAGCTTCCTCTTGTTCTTGAGAGCAGACTTTGGGAATTAGTTTTCTGCTAATTTATATGCGACATTTGACTGTTTAGATTTTTAAAGACCAAGCTGGAAACTGAGACAATTTTTCTGTATCACACCACATCACCTATCTCTTCATGCATGCCATGTCTCTAATAACTAAAGTGTCTGGGTTCCCCAATGACATTGAAATAATACAAAATAAATGACAGAGAGACCTGTAGACATACAGGTAGAAAAGTAGATAGGATGTCGGGTGGTGGTGGCACACGCCTTTTATCCCAGCACTTGGGAGGCAGAGGCAGGCAGATTTCTGAGTTCAAGGCCAGCCTGGTCTACAAAGTGAGTTCCAGGACAGCCAGGGCTATACAGAGAAACCCTGTCTTGAAAAAACAAAACAAAAACAAAAACAAAAAGAAAGGTAGATAGGGATGTAAATTCACATACAGAAATATGGAGAAATAGAAATGGATAAGATACATATATCTATAGATATTACATTGATGATTAGTCAATATAAATATGATTAATAATGACAGATAAATAGAAGATAGATAAAGCATAGATCTATAAGTAAGTAGGTAATAGTAGATCAATTCTTGAGATATGATACATTGGGGATAGAAAGATATCTAGAAAAATGATAGGTAGAGTAATAGATAAGTGACAAATTAATGAAAAATGGATAAGATGCAGCTAGATAAGTGGACAGATAATAGATAAAACTAGATAGATGAGGGGCTGGTGAGATGGCTCAGCGGGTAAGAGCACCCGACTGCTTTTCCAAAGTTGCAGATTTCTAATCCCACCAACCACATGGTGGCTCAAACCATCCTTAACAAGATCTGATTCCCTCTTCTGGAGTGTCTGAAGACAGCTACAGTGTACTTACATATAATAAATAAATAAAATCTTAATAAAACTAGATAGATGATAGATGGTATACATATGATAGATAGATACTTGGTGTTATAAATATGTGGTAGGTGATAGATAGGTAGATGACAGATTGAGAGATAGATATGTAGCTAATAGAAAGATGATAGGTAGATGACATGTTATAGATTATATATATATATATATATATATATATATATATATATATATATATATCAGGTGATAGATACATAAATATATAGAAACATGATAGATAGATAGATAGATAGATAGATAGATAGATAGATAGATAGATGGGTAGATAGATGATAGGAAGACAGACAGACAGACAAATGTTCCAAATGAAAATGTCTCTCATAGTTTGGGTATTTGAACACTTGGTCCCCAGTTGATAGAGCTCATTAGGGAAATTGTGTGGGCTTTCTAGAGTAAGTACATCAACAGGAGCAGGCTTTGAGAGCTTATACCTTTTCTCTATTTCCACTATGATTTCCCTGCCTCACACTGGTAGTCATTATTTGAACTCTCAGATTTCTGCTTTCGCTAACATGCCTTCCATTTGCTGTCAGTTGTCACTCTGAACTATAAACCCAAATAAACTCTTAACTCTATGAACTGCTCTGGTCATGATGTTTTATTACAGCAACAGAAAAGTAACTAATGGAGATAGATGATAGATAAATAGACAGACAGACAGATGATAGGTAGATGATAGAGAGATATATAATACATAGATGACAGATAGATGGTACATAGGTAGATGATAGAAAGATAGATGATAGATAATAGATAGACAAATGATTTATCAGCATAATTAACTTATGTGACTCTGAGGTCAAGATGCCTTAGAGTCTACCACTTGCACTTTGGAGAATGAGAAGAGCTGGTAAATCTAGGTTATTGCTGGCATGGAAAACAAGAAACTGTGGAACCTCTCTCAGTACTAGACCAATGGTCTTGTGGATGGGTTAGGAGTGGTCTGAAGTAGGTGTCAAATGAAGGGCACCGAAGAATGCTGAAACACCAGGACAAGGACAGATGGATACCAGCCCAGGAATATTCAAAGAGATGTGTCCCTCCCAGCCACTGTCCTGTTGGATACTCCATGGATTGGCTAGTTCTCACCCACCAAGTTGAAGGCACATATTTACCCCATATATTGAATTGGATTCTTCCAGAAACCTCCACCTCCATACCCAATGTGCACTTTAGCTTAATTCAGATATCATAACTGGCTACCATGTGTTGACTGAGCAGTACTCAGTTTCCACTAGGGTTTCATCTGTGTGGTACCCATCATGGGCTTTAACAGACATAATATATCCACCTCTGCAGAACTCACGGAGGTGTTTTCCTGTCCAAATACTTTTTTTACCTCTTTATCCACCATTCTTCCAAACATTGGCTATGTTTATTCTTCTTTTTGGCTTTTCCAGAGCATCACTTTTTTTCTGGAACCACATAGTATGCAACATTTATAGACTAGCACCTTCCACCCAGCGGTACTCAGCTTCGATTCCTTTATTTCTTCTGTTTTGGCAGCACATTCCTGAGTAATGTTCCACTGCATGGATACATTTCAGTGTATTTACTAAGTCTCTCTCTGGAGGACATCTTACTCTTCCATTGTGTGACACTAGAATGAAGATTTGATAGCATTCATGCAAGAGGGATGGATCAGGCAGCCATGTGATTGCCCTTTAAGTGTGAGGATATGAGTTCATTCCCCAGAACCTATAGGCAAGTACTGCAGTTTGTAATCTCAGTACTGATGAAGTCAAAGTGGCCAGATCCCAGGACTCATTAGCTTGTTAGCCTACTGGGTCAGTTCCAAGACAGTGAGATACTGTGTTTCAGTTTTAAAAACTTATGATGGTACCTGAGCAAAAAAGTACCTGAGATTGTACTCTGGCTTCTACACATTTGCAGACATCCACATATACATTTGCATGCACATAAACATGCATAAGTACACACAAAGCACTCAAGCATACATATAGATGCACATACATACATACATACATACATTAAACATGCATGTATACACATATGCATACACACATGCAAAGTAGAACAAACACATAGCACATGGACACACATGTACATACATATGCATACACATGTACATACTTATAACTTATACACATGCACATACATGAATGTACATACCTACACATACATGTACACACAAACCCCACATTCACATGCAGTTACTTGGATCACCAGAGTTGTTCTGCTCACTTAATAACAGCAGGGAGCTCAGTCTTCCATTTTTTGGGAATTAATGTGTTTTAGTCTATCAGAAACTGCCTGACTGTTCTCTGAGTAACACTCTGGAGAGGTCAGAGCTCTCTTCCATGGCTCATATATTTCCTGGTGCCCACTGTGGTCAGCATTCTGAACTTTGGCCATTCTGATGGGTGTGTGGTAGCCTATGAGGGTATTTAATCATCAGGGTTGTATGGATTGGTTGACACTTGAAAAGATGATGATCTGTTCAGAGAGCTGATGAGTGGTTAAAAAAAAATGCCTTTATAACCAGCCGGGGGCAGGTGTGGGCAAGGACAGAACATGGAGGAGGAAGTCATAAGATCTGTGCAAGGGGAGAAGTTAGCAGGGCTGAAGACTTCCAGAGACACAGAACATGAACGTCTGTCCTACCATATTGAGCTTCAGGCTTCTTTAGGAAATCTGGGAGATGTAATGAAAGGTTAGTGACTTTCTATCTCCACTTAAGAGAAAGAGAAGAATCTGGGCTCATCTTGATGCATAACCCACATTGCTTTGACTTCAACCCTCTTTCTCAGTGAGATGTCCTCTCTCCCTGTCTTCATGCAGGCGCACACCCTCTCCCCTGATGTCCTCTGGATCTCATTGGTGGACTGCACAGTATGGATATGAACAGTATGCATTGTAATTTATTTTTTTTTTCAAACCTTATTTTCAGTGATGTCTCTCAAATGCTTTAACCTCCCTTGTAGCCTACCACTCACCAGGGGCAGTAGAAAAGAAAGGGTAAGTGGGAAGTGGACCTATTTATAAAGGTTCTTTAAAGCACTTCCCATCAGCGTTGTCTGGAAATTGGCAGTTCAGTTCACAGGTTAACAACACCAGCTGTGTCTACTCGAAAACACTTGACAGATACACCAGCAGTCCACTTTGGTAGAGTCAGGAGACATGCAGACCTCCACCTTGCCACAAGTCAGCAGGAGGGGCCAGGAGGAACGCCAGGAGTTCTAATCTGTGCCTCTCTCAGTGAAGCAAAGATCAGCAAAGATGAGAGACCCACAAGTGTTGCACAGCTATCTCTATAAGCAACTATATGATCAAGCCTAGCTCAGTTTCCATCACTGTCGTTTATACCCTCCAAACATCACCTGTATTGCCTCAGCTGACATCACTCTGACAAATCCGCCTGAATATGCAGAAGTGGCAAGAAGCTGCAGCACACCACCAGATTTTTTTTTAATGTGTTTCTCCCTGTAGAGCCCCAGCAAATGCAGCTCAACTGTGCAAAGTAAGGCAGACCAATACATGGGTGTTGTTAACAAACAATCTTTTATCATAAGTCATTTTTCCATGCTTGCTTAAGCAGAACACCCTTTCTCCTGTGTCTGCTTCAGCTAAACATTCCTTCACAAGTCTGCCTTATTTGTTCACTTGTGTTCACTTCAAGAAAACACTCCCTCATATGTTTGCCCCAGAAAAACACCATCCAACCGACTTTCCAAAGGATCCTTAAGTTTTCAATTCAATGCATAGCCCTCATTTGCTGTGAGGGCTTCTGGTGGTTCTTTCATTCATCTCTCATGCTGTTTCCAGAACCTGTTTATATTTTGTCATCCCAGGAAAATTTGTCAATAAACAAAACCATTGGGATACCACTGGGGTAACCATTTCATTACATTCTAGAAGTCCTATACGTCCTTGTGGATTTTTATGTTGCAACTGCCATAGTGACTGTCACTGAGCAGTGGACAACTACTTCAATTCCACCTCCACTTCTTGTTCTCTGAGCAGATGAGTCTCAGAGAAATTTAGATTCCAAAACACTCAGCTTTCCTCTACACTTGACTGTCAGGAAAAGAGACAGAACTCAAACACTGAGAACAGAAGCTGGAAATGTGACCCCAGAGACCAAGATACTGTTAATCATCTTTAACTGATGCTTTCAGGTTTAAAACCCCAATGTCATAGCAGCCTGCCAAGTAAAAGTGTACCTGAGACACATGCCATTGCTTTACCCCTTGAAAAGACTTCCACAGGCTCCAGTTTGAGCTCCTATGGACATCAGATCTGGTTCTGCAGCAGAAGGCAAATGTACCAGCCTTCTTACACAATCCCTGTTCCTCATAGATCTGGCCTTACACCACCAGGACCCTGAAGATAAGCCACTGTGTTGCATCCTTACCACGTGGCTCCCTTCCCAGGTCTAGTTTGTTTTTATAAAACTGTCTCTATTGTACTCCCAAACCTATCTCTACACAAACATCAATTAGCTCGTGCTGACCTAATGATAATGATCTTGATGCAATATTAGAGTCAGCTGATATGTCCCTAATTAGAGGAGCATACAATTACATCTAAACTAGAGGTCAGACTCCTGGCCTGCAGGGCGAGGTAGTTATTTGCACTGATGTGTGGTGTCCTGGTGAGACCTCTGCTGCTAAAGGCACTGCTGGGAGAGGAACTTTGCATTTTCTCCTGGAACTCCCAAATCCTGGGTGAGATCTTGGGCTAGCTCTCTACCAAGCAGCAAAGGGTATTTCTTCTCCAGCTATTTCTCATACCCACACCATTTTTTCCTCCTTCCATGCATATGAACAGTGTTACTCTCAGTAAATTGTCTTGGTAAGTTGTTTTCCAAAATGCTATAGCAATTAGAAAACTTCAATGAACTAGTTATGAATATTTTTATAATTACAGAATGTTCCTGAATCCAATATGTTGAATGTGGCTTCCTGCTTTGTGGGTCTATCTCTTATGAGCTAATCTACCCATCTACTCATTTCCTTTCTCCATCAGCTGGCACATTATCCTGTCAGAAACATCTTCCCAAGCTAGACCACCAAGGCCATGCATTATGCAAAAGTTGCTTTGACCCTCAAGACTGCCAGTCACAAGACATGCCAGTGGCTTCCATTCTCTATGGAATACATTTTGGTCTCTCTCTCTCTCTCTCTCTCTCTCTCTCTCTCTCTCTCTCTCTCTCTCTC
>NC_034600.1:4118887-4129616 GCF_900095145.1 Mus pahari | reverse complement strand
TCTCTCTCTCTCTCTCTCTCTCTCTCTCTCTCTCTCTCTCTGTGTGTGTGTGTGTGTGTGTGTATGTGTGTGTCTCACCCTCTGTTCCTCCACTCTCTCCCTCCTTGTCTCTGTGTGTGCACACATGCACATACATGTGCACACAATTTGAAAATAAAACTAATGTGGATGTGACAGAGATTTTCAAGTTCATCTGCCCAGGGTGTTTCTGTTCTAGTAACATTTCCACCTGGTACCTTTGACTCCTAAAGTTCAGAGTTTCTCAAAGGGTGGTACAATTTTTGGACTTCTTTGAGTGTATAGCACAAAGTTTCTCCAGACAAAGCTAAAAGTCACAATCACACAGAAAACTCATCCAAAAACGGCACTTGAATCTCAGCTCTGAGCAGTGTCCGGGCCTCAGAAGTACTTCTGCCATTGCTCATCTGTTACAGGGACTGTGTTTGTTTCAAGAGGATTTCCACCTAAGAATCAAGGTAACTGCTTATGGAGAAAATACCCAAAGAGATTATAGAGTTGGAGCAAGATGCATAACCACACAGCTAAGCTGCAATGTGGTCAAAAGAAACCTAAGCTACTGGTAGAGGTTCTAAGCCTCTACCAGTAAGAGGATCATGTGACCCTGAAAGGCCCTGTGCACCATTGAACCTTGTGGTTATTGAAACTATTTCCCATCAAAATTATTTGTGTGCATATGCTGCATTAGTCCATTGCTCATTTGTTAAAGCACCCAGAAGAATCATAGGTGAGTCAAGATCTGGAAAAGTCCATCTATTGATCCATCTACCCATTTCTTCCCCAACCCCAGATCTGATGCTTTTGCCTATGTGTTTCATCTAGACTTGGACTTGGGTTCCCTGAGCATGCAATGTGGTTGGATGAAACTTTTTATCATTTAGGAAATATTGAAAGTAAATCTCTATTTTTCTTATTGAACAAGAAATCCCGGAGGGACAAACCTAACATTTTGTGACAAGCTCTTGGGCTGTTCTGGAGGAGTTTCAGGGCAAAGATGATGGTGGGCACTAATGTAGGTGGCAAATGCCAAGACTCATGATCATTTTCAGATGTTCTCCAGTGTACACAGTATTCCAGAAAGCTGCCTATAGGAGTGGCAAGCTTGCTGTATAAGGGGAAGGAAGGCACTGGACTTTCCTTGTTGGTCTTCACTGACTGGATGATTCAACAATAACTAATCCTTGCAACATGAGTTTTTTCAGCTATGGAATGGAAAGGTTGGTTTCTAAGACATTGTTACCCAGCCTTAAACTGTGGCCTTTGTGCACAACCATGTTTTGAGAGAGACAGGCTTAATATGATTAAACAAGTCTACTTTCTTCAATATAAGTAAAGGTAACTAAACTACTGACCGGATTCTGTGTTCCAAACACAGCAGGTCTGCCTCCTCCCTTCTTCGAATTTTTGTGTGGGTTCTTCCCAGAGGATGACATCACGCTCAGGCATGGAGACCACTGAGTCTTTCTGAGCATACCTGTGAGTCTTGCACAGCAGACCATTCACTTGAGCATCTGGATGACATACAGAATGTCACTCTCCAAGGGTGGGATGATGGCTAGCAGCTGCTTTGGTTATTTTGGCAGCAAATGGACCAACACATATCATACACTAATCTACTGAGGAGCTTCTGCAGGGGCTCAGCCTTACATGAGCCTGTAATTTTGAATGGAGCACAAAAACCTGCCCTCCCCTTCCCAGAATGGATGGGGAAATCAGTTTACTTGAGAAGGTAGGTACCTGGCAGAAGTTTGCAGATACATGTGTCAACCACATGGTCTAATTCTTCTCAGTGTGCCCCTGTGAGATTGTGAGATATTAGGGTGTCTGGGCGCCAATATATGATTGGGATGCTCTATCCCCCGACTCTTGTCTTGTTTTCACTGAGACTTGCTGTGATTGTCACGCCCAGGTGCACACATGGAGGCTCTCCTGATGGCCACTTCCGTGCTGCTGTGGATCAGCTCACCGGTCCCATGCATACGGAACTGCCCAGTCTGCAGAATCGCACTCTAGGTAAGCACCCAATAAAGCAATGGGTCCCTAAGAGTCATGGCTTTGTAGACACATGATAGACATGGATGGAGATTTCTATCTAGAAAGATTTCTATCTTGAAAGTTTCAAGGCCTAGAGGAATGGGGTTTTCTGCAAACTGGGGGACTCTCGTGAGTCAGCACCCGTCTTGCTGTTGAGTGTAATGTCACAAGCCAGAGATACAAAGAAAGTAGGCACAATAACACCCTCCTGTGTATTTTGTGACACTCTTAACTCCACTGACTTCAAATCTTTGATGGGATCAATGTGCAGGGCCAGTAGCTTCACTTAGAGATAGATGCAACTTCCAGGGTGGTCATCAGCTCAGTAAGTGGTTTAAAGATTGCATGTTATTGCTGGTTTAATAAAATCTCCATTAAGTAAAACATTGTTCATGACAAAATTGGAACTGACCATTCCATGTGCTTTATAGCCAGGCACCATCTCTTAAAATTAGTATCTAAAGATCAAGGGAAACTCAGCAGCAGCTAGCAGCCTGAAGGGTCTCATGATGAGCAGCGACTGGCTACCTGCAAATCACACCATCTGTTGGGTCTCACTCTGGGTTCTGCCATCTGTGATCTGTGGGTATACTGATGACTTACATGAGTTGTGAGCAGAATGGTGAGACATATTCTATTTATGAAAGATGGCACAAGCCCCTGTGACTTATGGAGCCTATCATAGGCCATCATAATGGAACAGCAAGAACAGAAAGACTGATGAAGCTGTAGTACAGGGAGATGGACCAAGCTGGCAGTACACCTTCCTGGCAAGAACAGACCAATTGCAAGACGAGAGTAGTAGATTCTGCAGGAAGACTGTTCCTTTAGAGCAGAGTTGACTCTGTGACAGCTGGAAGGGACCAGCACAAAAGGCACTAGGATTTAGGCCACATAGACAGATGTGTGGTGGTTATGTGCTTTCTCTATGTGGTGTGAATGGTGTCCGAACATAATCTGAGGTACTGAGTGAATCTGGTTCTTACATGTGATGTATATATGTAGATGGCATTGTACTCAGGTAATGGGATCAGGGAGCCTTCCTGAGCACACAAATGTCACACAGACGGAACCAGCCCCTTTGAGCAATGATGTAGTAAGCAGAATGTTATTCTCAGGTGTAAGATGATGGCTAACAACTGCTATGGTAATCTTGTTAGCACATTGACTAATACTGAGCAGAAGCCAATCCCCTGAGTGTTACATATAGTACACACATGATATATATGGGATCTGTGTTATGCTAGTATGTATACATTTCATATGTTACATGTATATGTAGTATTTTCATCCACTACCCTGAATGGGTTACTCTCCTGGGTTCGAGTCTATACATGCCTCCCCTGTAATACTAGGAGGACTTACCCTGACCTTTCTCAGACTTGACTTACCAGAACAGGGGCTCATATTTCTGTTAGAGTCTCTACATTTTAGCATCTTGCTGAGCAGCATCCTGGTGCTGAGGGTAGCTTCTTCTTGGAACAATATGGTTCTTGCACTTGTCAGCTCTTCCTACCTATAGGCACACACTGTAGCTACAACATTCCAGGTAGTATGTCTCCAGAGACCTTCCCACAGGCCCTAGTTTGCTCTCCACTGTGGCCTTAGGAGCTGAATCTAAGGGTGAAGGGTGAGACTTCCAGATGTTAGTCAACACTAGACTTCTTCCTTGGCCTATAGACTGTGTAGATAGAGTTCATGAACTCAATCCTCTTTGTCCCTATCTTCTTTGATCGACAGCTTGCTGCTAACAGGTAGCTTGCCTTTGTCCAGCACTCTTCTAGGTTGAATGCCCTTAGCTGAGCCTGTTGTGGACCATGGATATCATCCAAATCTCCCCTTAGTCTACAAGTATCAAGCACACTTCCTATATCTACCCAAGTGCCTGTTCACCCAGTGAAGAGGTGCAGCTATCCCATCACACATGTCAGTGAGAGTCTTATGGATTTCTGTGATACTATAACTCTTGAAAAATAAAGCCAGCAGGTCTTCGTGTGGTGACAAGGGTCACAGGTCAGCAACAACACAGAACGAAATCTTTCCCAATCTCCTGGAAAGGCTCTGGACAGTGTTATAGAACACAGAGGGGTCAGCCCTCCCTCTCAGGGGCTCAGGGGAGTGTGGGCTGTGTGACAAAGACTGCTGTCCTCTTCCAGACCTCCTCCCCCACACAGAGCCAGCAAGGTACGTGAAGGAATTTCCATATTTCTGCGAATGCACAAAGGACTAGACACTCGCCTTCATATTTAATAAAGATCTCTGCCGTCAGCTGCAGCCCGAGATAAGTGTAATATCCTTAAATGGTTAATCCAGGGCTCAGGGCTCAAGTGTTTTCTGCGGGTTGAGGCAGGAGGCTGTTGGAACTGCCGTGTGCATTTCATAAACCCACAGGAAAAAAAAATGTCTTTGCTTTGGCTTTTTACTCTATCTTAAATGCTTTATTTTTTCACGGGCTAGATAAGGACTGGTTCTTCACAGAACACCAGAGCTTAGCTGCTGCTCTGTCTCTCTCCTTTAAGGAAAAGGTCCTGTCTGCGCCCAGATGTCTCAGATTAAATTGTATCGCAGCATCCTCGCAGTGCTCAGCTCTAGATGAACTGCCAAAAAGGCCGTAGGCAAGAACTAAATTGCTTTGGTTTCAGTACACAGTGAATTTGGCTCAGACAAGCTGAATCAGTACATTAAATGCGAATCCCTCACAGATTTGAAAGCAGCCCTTAGCACAATTATTGACTGTGAGTGATGATTATGTCTAATTGAAGGAGACTTGAGCTACCTGTAGCTCTGCTGGAGTCCACCCCCACCAAGGCAAGCACTGCCTCTTAATTCAATGTTCCATCTTGGTAGCCTCGATTGAAGTGGGATCCTGAAGTGTCCACACATGGTCGATAAACTTTAATAAACTTCACAGGCCCAGTAACTAGGCAGAGTGTATAATTCAATTTTTTAATTCAGGAAAGGAAAATGGCTAACAAGTATGTTGGGCTACAATAATGTGTGAGTCTCCTGAACGCTGTGACCCGCCCCCCGGAAATGAAAGAATGTGTCCTTGGTTCCTGGAGGTTGGATGCCACTCTGGAATCTGACTCTTTCTTCAGGATTGTCCCATTTCTTGGGACAGGACAAGCTTCCGGCAAATTTATGAGGACAACAAAATTGTGTGGCTATTTCTATTTTATACCTTTGCCCGAGGAGGTGACACAACAAAAGGAGATGTGCATGGGTCGCCTAATGGATCCCTCATGCTTGTCCAGCCAGCCAACTCTGACTCATTCCACAGCCCAGAGGCAGTCACTCATGGCCAAACAGAAGTTCCTCCCTGCAGTAGTCCTAGAGACTTTCTTCTGTAAAGGAAAGGCAGTTTTCTCAGCAGCCTTATGTGTAGAACATAATTTTTCAAGTATTCTTTGAAAAAGACACAAGGTCAGATAGCCACATACACATTCAGCTCCCCACCCTTCCCCCATTTAACCCATTGGCCATTTTCCTATCATTGTCAATTTATTCTAAATGAGCTTTTTGGGCACTTGTAATTGTTGCAGAGTGTTTTATGGCAGAATTTGTGAGTAAACCGCTTTCCTTTGCTATATACTCAGCTTATCCACACTCTCAAAACTTGTTTCTTTATCCATTTCACAGTCCTAGTCACCAGACCCATTAGTTGTGAGGAATGATCTGTGATGTGAGCTTTTGTGACTTGGATCATATGAAAAACAAAGGTCACACCTTCGCAGTTCTAGCTGATGTTGAGGTGGGGATATGCATTCTCAGCACTGACTGGATGTTGAAAGACTCTGATGGATGCCCAGCAGAGCTCCATGGCTGCCACATGAGTGAGGATCCTGTCTGCCTCTCAGATTATGCAGGTCTTGGCTACAGTTATAGACCACACATATTTCCCTGGGCCTCGGGAAAATTCGAAGTGAAGCCATGTGCCAGTTCTACTGAAATACCAAACATTGTGTTCAGTATGCAAGTTTAGGACAAAATGCCAAGGGGAGTGTCTGGATATTGGCCTTTCTTGTCCCTGCAGGTCTTGTTAAAACTCAGCTTGGGGAAAATGTAGAATCACAGTTGGCATCTGCAAGGCATCTTGGTGCTGAGAACAGCATGCATGTCTGACATCTTTATACACCTTATCTCTGCATCCCAGGTGATTCCTTGAAAGACACCAACTGACATCTTTTAAAGATTATCATGAACACTGCTTCTCAAGAGACTGAGGCAGGGGGATCATTTTGAGCCCTGGAGCTTGAGGACTGCTGGAGCAACATAGCAAAACCTTGTCTCAAAAAAAAAAAAAAAGTTTATCAGATACTGTGAGAATAGAATGATACTCTTTATGACTTTAAAATTCCAATAGCAACAAAACTAGCAGACTTACAAGCCATTGCCTACTGCCACCTTTTAGTGACTGTCACTTGGAATTAGAATCCCAAGGATTGTGTCTCCACACGTGGTCTGTCAGCATCTGCCCTGGGAAGTAATGGAGTCTACAAATGGCCTATGGATGTGATAAGGTTTGAGGCTGAGGCTCTCATGATAGATTAGTGCACTTATGAGACAGAAGACTAGAGGGTTGGTCTCTCTTGTTGTCATTCAGGACTCAGAAGGTGGCATACAGGAGGACATGAAGGCAGGCCCTTCTAGGTCCTGGCTGCACTAGGTTTTGCTCATGGGCTTTGAGTACCCAGGTTCCAGACCATAACTATTCATAATCTACTGTCCACATTCCCAAGAAGAGGAATGTTTGTTGGACTAGCCTGAGTTATAAAACTCAGTATTGCTAGTACTAGGAAGGCTGTGGAGAAACAGAAAGAATCACAGACTTCTCACACATGTTCTGGATTGCCAAGATGAGATGCTAGTGATGTTAGCTAGTAGCTAGATCACTTACTGCTCTTTTCAGACATCATTTTCGTGTCCAAAAGGATCCCATACTGCCTACTGTTTATAGAACTAGGAAGCATCCTGGACCTGTGGGCATCCATTACTCACATCAGTCACATGGTGACTCTTGTAAAAACTGGCAAAACCTGCATCTGTTGAAAATGTGGCTTTTATTGTTCAAAATGCCATGGACATGAAACCGTGATCCTTGTTACCTATGTCTCAATATTCAAACAATGCCAGTAATATACTCTTTTGCTCTTCTAAACACCAACCTGTTTATCTGACCACCCACCTGCCCTTCTGACCACCCGCTTTCTCATCTAATCGCCTGTCTGCTCAGCTGATCAGGCACCTGCACATCCCGTTGTCCTTGAGGAGCAAAGCTGAAATGGCATCGAGGTCAGAAGGAATGCTGCCTGATCTGAGCCCTCAGCCATGTGACTGCTTGCTGTGCTTCCCACAGAGCATATGCCTACAGCTGCTTATTCTCAAGGACTTTAATAAGTCTCCCTGGAACTGTTCACTTCTTGCATTTTTAGGCTACAAACCCCCAAACAAACAAACAAACAACTTAAAAGACAACTGGAATGACATGCAAGCACTCAGCAAGAAGCAATAAATGACAGCCTCTGAATTTAGGAAAGAGTAGATATATAAAGGATATAGCAAGTCATGTGATAGAAAGTCTGTCTTCCAATCTCATCAGGGACTCTTACTATTGCCCTGAGCCATCCTCAATATCCTCAGAAGATTGAAACATTAGTGTGACATGCTGGTTTTTCCCACCAGAGACCTTAAAGGGCATTGGGCCACATCATTCTCAAAACCAGTAACTGTAAAACCAAGGCTATTGGAATATGCCCAAATATCTCTGTGGTTCCAGAGGTTATTATGCGTCCCTCCCCCAAGAGTGGACAGACATCACAGGGTCTGAAATTTGATATCATGCCTCCAGCAGGTTCACAGAAGCTGAAGGGTGAACAAAGTTTGGACTCTATCTGGTCATCTTGGTGCTCAATGCACATCCACACCCTTTGTCCTGTTGGCACATAACCAAGACAGAGTCATGACATCAATTCATTCCATAATGAACATCAAGATTCACCTGTCCTCTAGCTGACCTTCAGGGAATCAGAGAACCCAAAACATTCCAATAGAGTCTGAAGAAAAGGAAATATAAACAAACCAACTTCAACAGATTTGTAAAACAAGACAGAAATATAAGAGATACAATATGCCTATTGCCCATGACCTGAGACCAGTGGGTCAACGCCTTTATAAGGAAACCCAAAATTACAAAATAGCCAAATATCTAACAAGAATTTACAGTTTCACTCTCCAAAGAATTAAGGATTATCTAAAAGAGGAAAAAAAAGAGAGAGAGATAAATGAATTAAGAAGATCTAATAAAACCTTGACAAGACAGATTCCATCATGAATAAAACAGTTAATAAAATTGGAGGCAAAGTTTCAAGTACAGAAGAAAAATTTAGCAAGGAGATTGAAACATTGAAAAACAATCAAACTGAAATATTTGAAATGAAAGAGATGGTCAGTCAACTAAAAACCACAATATCATTAACAGACAAGACCCTGCAGGATAAATTTCAGGGGTAGAGGAAAAGGCTCAGACAGTAATAAAAACAGGCATATATTAAGAAAATAACTAAGAAGCTTAGATGGTATTTCCAAGAAATTTGGATACATTCAAGGAGCCAACCATATGGGAATTTATGGAATATAAGTAGCAACAGGGGTAAAATCATTTGTAAGAGAAGATAACTTAGTGAAATTATACCAGAAAACTTTCTAAATACATAAAAAGAAGCAGGCTTCAAGTCACAGGGGCGCATAGAGTTCCAAATAGGCATAACTAGAAAAGAAACTCTCCACAACACATTATAATCAGCAAAAGTACAAAGTTAAGAACTCAGCGTAGAGTTAGCCTTCCCTTGCCCAACATCTTAGTATGGCTACAGTGCAATCACCACTTGCTGAAGTTCACTATGCCACCCTGTCTTAGTTAGGGTTTTACTGCTGTGAAAAGACACCATGACCAAGGTAACTCTTATAAGGACAACGTTTAATTGGGACTGGCCTACAGGTTCAGAGGTTCAGTCTGTTATCATCAAGGCAGGAACATGGCAGCATCCAGGCAGACAAACTGCAGGAGGAATTGAGAGTTCTATATCTTCCTCTGAAGGCTTTAGCAGGTTCCTGGCTTCCAGGCTACTAAGATGAGAGTCTAAAAGACCATACCTACTTCAACAGGGCCACACCTTCTAATAGTGCTACTCCTTGAGTATATACAAACCACCACTCACCCGATGATGACAGGAAGAAAGTCAGTCAAGAAAGAAAAACAAGCCCAAGAGCAAGACCAAAGAGAAGAAGTGGCCCAAAGGCAATGTCCAGGACAAGCTCATTGATCTTGTACTGTTTGACAGAGCTCCGTAGGACAAACACTGTAGCAAGTTTGAGGCTATGAGCTGAACATCCAGCTGGGGTCTCTGAGAGACTGAAGATTCATTGTACCTTAGCTATGGCATCCCTTCGGGAGGTTCTTAGCCAAGAACTTACCAAGCTAGTTTCAAAGCAGAGTCCAGGCAATTTACAGGGGAAGCATAAAACATGGAGATGCCCCAGCTGCTG
Organism: Mus pahari; assembly: GCF_900095145.1. NCBI lineage: Eukaryota > Metazoa > Chordata > Mammalia > Rodentia > Muridae > Mus > Mus pahari. The sequence continues at coordinate 4,120,019 of NC_034600.1, read as the reverse complement.
GTGAAGATGCATGAGCAGGTTCAATCAGCTGTACATTTGGAAAAATAAAAGTTAATCAGGAAGAAAGAAAAAGGAAAGAAGGAAGATTTAAATCATCATGAGAACAATAGCACACATCATGAGAAACTCACACACAAAGGCAAAACCATCACAATTACCCAGAGTTTTCCCCCACAGCCATAAAAGCCAGGAGAGACTGGAATATAAAATTCCAGTTTTTGAAAGTAAGTAACCGTGAACCAAGGCTTTTATTCCCTGAAAAATTATTGATGGAGAAATAAAAATATTTAGAGACAAAAACTAGTTAAGGAATTTGTGGCAAGCAAGCCAGAGCTGTAGAAATTCTTAATGAAATATGTTATAGGAAGGAAGAGGAAAGATAGCCTAATGACAGATGGGTAAAGTAGACATGAAGAAGAAAAAAATCACATCATATCCCAGCACAGCAACTCATCAAACCCTCAAAATGACTATGGGGGCAGAAAAGGTAATACCACTAATACAGATAAAATAGAAAAAAAAAAAAACCCAGAACATCACCTAACAAATGTACAGGAAGTAGCAACTTTGGTTTTATAACACCCTTGAATGTAAATGGCCTCCTGACCACCCAAAAGATAAGGAGTAATAGACAGGATTAAACAAAGAAGGACCAATTATATTTTGTCTCCATGAAACACACTTAGCCAGAAAAGTTAGCAAAACTCAATATCAAATTATGGAAAAGAAACTTCCATGCAAGCAAAAAAATGTAAACAAGCTGGCATAACTAACCTTATCTTATACAAAGTAATCTCCAAACCAAACTGATTAAAAGAGATAAAAAGGAATATTACATTTTAATAAAAATGAACATTTCATTAAGAAAATATATCAAGTGTAAAACATTTCTTCACCAACAATTGGAGCCTTGGACAATATAATGAAAATGTTAAAAGACTAAAAGACCATATAGGTCCTGACACAATAATAGTGGGGGATTTAAATACTCAACTCCTCAAATTCAGGTAAGTTTTTCAAACTGTCTTAGTCAGGCTTTCTATTCCTGCACAAACATCATGACCAAGAAGCAAGTTGGGGAGGAAAGGGTTTATTTGGCTTACATTTCCATACTGCTTTTAATCACCAAAAG